>NW_023614613.1:0-38295 GCF_013339695.2 Rhipicephalus sanguineus
TTTTTGGTATTCCTCCCACCAAACTTGGGACAAGCTGAAAGGTCGGGAAAACAAGTCCCTCGTCCTTTGTCTCCGGTATTTGATGACAGCGAGACCAGCAACGCCTCGATTGCAAGTCCACACGCTCTCAGAAGTTGAATGATTGAGCGCATATATTATTGCAGTTGTTTTTGTGTTTGTCAGTATGCACAAAAAAACGTAGCATAGATTAGAGGTAAAGGACAGGCGCCCTGCTCGTGAGTGTAGTTGGAGTCTCGCAAGTCCTTTGTAAGTATTTACAACGTGCGTGTTAAGCCGAAAACGCGTTTATCGCCTCATAGTAAACGCTCTAGTCGATGCTGTTTGTGTGTTGTAGTGCGCGCCAATCGGCTTATCATACTTGTTCGACATAATGTTACAATAACCACAGAAGGCCACATGATAATTCATTATACAAAATGTGCATAGCATATGTACCGCACTGGTGCGATTTTTATTTCATATTTTTTATTTTTATATACTGCAGCCCAATTAGGGCTATCGCAGGAGTGGGTTTATTAATGTTGTTGGCTTAATTGCATAAGCACGTAACATGCAGCACGTGTGTTATATCCAACTCATTGCAGCCTGACTGCTGTGTTCGGCTTGCAACGATATGGAATCTAGGCTGCCTTTACTACTGTCTTACATATTACCGTTGCCTCATCGTGAATCTACCCTAGCTTAATTTATTTCATGCCATCTTTAAGTTGAGATTTAGTGGCACGCTCTAGTATGATAGTCGCACCACCATCGTGAATAAGAGCACGTCACAGATAGTAAGTGATTATTGAGTTTGCTGTAATTTAAGGACGAGTTTGCAGTTCATTCTTGGGTACAGCTCAAAAAACACAGGACGCAAGCGTGTAAACGGGATAAGGTGCTGCTTAATTTTTTAAAAAAAATTTGCCCCTTTCTTTTCCTTCCTTTTTGCCGCAAAATTTTGCCGATATACTGTTTTCTTCCACGCAATAAGCCACAGTTGGGTGTGTAATATTTCACTCAGTTTTTTGCTATAGTTCAGCTCCTGCAACATTGTGAACATGTGCAGTGAATTAAGGTCTAGATAATTTCTCACTGTGCCGTCTACTTTCTATACATTGCTTTGAAGGTAAACTTTAATTAAACATGTGTTACTGTTTTCTGATTTCATGGCTCTGTTTATTTACAGAATCTTTCAGGCACTTCCTCGAGTGCGGATGAGGCCCGCAAGATCGCCAACATCATCAAGGGCCAGAAGAAGCACTTGTAGTTTTGATTATGAGAATATATTTGAACATATGTCTCATTCATCCACTGTGATTATCATTGCAGGGGCGCTGCCACAGTGTGGGCCTTCTGCATGACGACAAGACACCCATAAAACACTTGCGCAAGACTAATTCTAATGGGGCTGAGAAGTGGGCAAATACAAACTAATACAATGCCAGCAGGCAAATACAGAACCAATAGGCCAATATAATTCCAATTGGCTAATAGAGAACCAATACACCAATATAGGTCCAGTAGGCTGATATAGAACCAATAGACCAATAGCCAAATACAGTTCCAATAGACCTATAGAACCAATAGACCAATAGGTGTCAATAACCCAATAGGCTATTGGTTTTTTATTGGGAATTTTTGCTAGGGCTTCTGCTGTGCTCGATGAAAGGAAACCGCCAATTCTGTTGGTGGCATGTGTCTCCCATTCTTTTAAATAACCCAGAAATTCTTTCAGAAACGCACAGTTAGGCGAATTTGGGTAGAGGGCTTTTTTTGGCGTTCGGGAGGTCATTATTCTAATTAACCTGTTCATATCTTTAATAAAGCTTTGAGAATTGACTCCACGGGGCCACAAGCTTTCTCGACTTTGTCGGAATACAAAAATAACCCCCTAATGACTTAATTCATCGCCGAAAAGTTGAAAAGGGTGCCATCCTTAATTTTTCAAATGCATTGGGGTGGATATGAGCATTCGTGATGCTTGGCATCACCTTTAGCGTCACACTTTGACAGCCTGGAAGGAATGAAACCATCTGTTTCTGCTTTCTCACGTGAAGCCATTGTACAGTGACGAATCCTCGATCGTCGCTTGTTGGAGGGACACTTTAGGCTCTTTTTCGGTGGTCTAAAGCGTATAAAAAGTAGTGTTTCTATTTTGATACTTTCATGAGGACATGTGTGCTTGCTACCCGCTTGCGAAAGGGAGATATACCGAAGAACAACCTAAACGTGAATAGCCGAAAGGCGAAAAGCAGCGCGAGTCTGTCATGTGTGTTCTCTGTTTTGGAAATGTAACCGATTTCGAATGCCTTGTACTACGATGCGAGAGAACGGTCAGCTATCCCTTTACCTCAAAAAAAAAAAAAAGCAAACGAAAGAAATAAGCAGCGCGAAACGTGTGCGGTGGGCGAGCAGCCGACAAACTGAAATTGAACGACACATCTGGTTGAGTATTTCTTGTGCCGCGAATGTGTTCTTGTGCTGCGCTTCGAGCCTATTTCCCGCTCATTTCGGCATGCAACAGTGTCATTAAAGAACGAACCTATATATTTTCAGTGGAGGAGCCAAAAACCAAATACAACGCACATTATGAAAGCCAACACCCCTTTCATTTTATAATTTCGAACCTTGTGGCAAGGTACTCGTGGAAAAGATACCATATGTCTGTTCTTCGGCTGATACACATGCATGTTCTGATGTGCCAAGCTTCTGCTGTAAATGTCTCAGCCTGTTGGAGGCGCAGTGGCGTCATTGTAGAGCTATATTATAGTGCCTAGAATATATTGTATATTCTAGGCACTATAGCTATATAGTCTCCCGGCTGCCGCCTCCCTGGACCGCAGCAAGCTTGGACAAAAGTAAAGTTTTGTCTATATATATATATATTGTAGGACAGTAAATAGATCTAATAACACTTTGAGCGAAATCGCATGAACTTAGCATATCGTTAAAAACAAATCTTATCCAACATTACAATGTCTGTAATTAATATACTCACCCATTCTGCGAACTGCATTGCGTTTATTGTCTCCGTAAAACATCGAGAACCAACCTTCATAATTACGAGACACTAAATATATCTGAAGTAACGTTCTTACTCTCAGAATTGTTTGCTTCTTAAAAACTGATCTTAGAAATGTTTGGTACCTTCGTAAGGACAGTTTAACAGCATATATATAATGAAAGCCATTTTTTGGTCCTTTGGTTTTGCTTCGAGTAACTGCGCGCTCTTAAATGAGTGTCTGGATCCACCACTGATCTTAGTGTGATCACGGCAGTGTCCAGACAAGAGACGACGTTGAATGCAATGTTTGGTCGGTTCAAGATGTTCCAGTCTCTGCCCACACGAACAGAATGTAATCGTGGAGTTCATGCGGGAGCGCAAAATAAAAGGCAAGGCGCGATACTCCACCGATTTCTCCTGCGCGACATGCACCGTGCAGGCGCTCCGATGGACCGCAGCGCCCCCTGCGCAAGCATCCGTTGCGCGGACGCGGCCTTGCATGGGGACGGCGCGGAGACGGCAGACTAGCCAGTATATTCTAGGGACCGTAGTAGTACACAAATTTGCCTAGTCTTCGTGCTTGCGGCTTCAAACGTACTTGTGGCTTTGTTTATTGCTATGTTTTGGTTTTCTTTCGGATAAAAGAATGGATCGTTGTGAACTTCGTGACAAGATTTGAATCGCTGAGCCTAAAGAAGTTAAAGTGGCGAAGTGAAACTGCTGACTTTTGCTGAAATTCGTTTTGCGACAAAGCGGATGCAGCCGACGCGGAGCCAAACGGAGCCGAAAGTACGAAGTTTAGACAAATTTGTGTACTACCCATCATTCCCATGCTGGCTGAAGCGTCATGCGTTGCAGCTCCCATAGACACTAGCGCCAGAGTTCCCTCTAGTAGGGTGGCTAGAATGGGGAGGTGTGAAAAGCGAGCCGTGTTTCCCTTTTGGTATTCACGTGACGTCACAGCAGAGCAGGCTGGCGGCTGCAGCAGCGGAAAGGGCACGACCTGGGTTGGCCACTAGGGTAGCGCCATATTTTTGGGGGGACGGTGCCAACGAGAACAAACGGTGTTTCTGCAGCTCCGCGGCTGGTGATCTCTGCCTTTTCATTACTTTAAAAGAGTTGCAGTAAAGCACCATTGCTTTGCAACCATGAATGCGGGCCCCTCAGTAAAGTTGAGTTCGTACGCGCAGAATTTAGAGGCGAATGCGAAGAACCGCTACGTTAAGAAAGTGGAGCGTTGCGGTGGCGTCGATCCACTTTTGCTTACTTCGAAAGAAACGTCGTTCGATCTCGCGCTCGTGCGTAAAGTAGAACTTTCGGACATCAAGGATTACCTTGTGCACACGACGAGTTTCATCACCCACGAACAACTGAAGGCCAAAAAATCTCGAGTCGCATAATTACCTGACCAGCGGATTCGTGCAAAGAGCCCCAGCTGCGAAGACACGGCGATCAAAACATCGCGCGCATTAAGGTAAGAAAATCTTTGACTAGGCTGACTGTATTTCTGGATCGCATTGTAACGCTAACGGGTAGTGCTTGCCGATGTGTGTGACAGTGGTGTGATTAATGTTGGAAGTTTGCTTCGCTGCGCAGCGAGACCTCGTGAAACGTTCACAAGTGTCTGCGCGAGGTCCTACATATTTTCGCTTCTGTACCGTTACACTACGACGCTACGCGAAAATTCCAGGAGTGCCTTTTTGCACAGCACAGTGTCAAGTAACACAGTTCTCTTCGGAGCTTAGGGAGAAGAAAAACGATACTAAAATAATTGCTTGTACACGTCATTTCCCATCGCGCTGCTGCTTTAGAAACAGTGACATTGTAACTGCACTTTCCAGCGATTACCTTGCTGCGGCATCTTTTTCTTTTTGGTTTGCGAATACTCGTCACCTGCCTAAGTGCATTTCGTTCTACAAATTGTCGCTGCCAGCGAGGTAGCGGATGTTGCATGTGTCCGCGCAAGTGTGCCTAGAATGGACTACATGCATGAAAGATGCTTGCTTGCGTTTTGCTTCTGTACTGTTGCGGTGATACCTACAATAGTTTCACTCATTGTTGATGCTGCAATTTGCCTTGCTTTGTGTGCGTTTAGGTGGCCTGTGTTTTCTGCGTGCGTAAAGCCAGCAGTTAAATAAACGACTTCATCCTTTTGCAGGTTAACCACTCTCAGGCGATTTCACCTCAGCCACTAGAGCCATGGCTTCTAGTCAAGCAGGATGGCATGGTTAAAGCTGCGCATTGCACCTGTATGGCCGGTCTCGGTGAAGCCTGCTCGCACATCGGGACACTGCTCTTCTATTTAGAAGCAGCTTGTGTTGTGTTGCAGTGTTATCCCTACCTTCAGTGCTGCACATGTCTGGTCTTTTGGGAGATTCTTGCTTTTTCATGCGTGGCTTGGCATGTAATTTACATTACAAAAAACATGGTTGCTTAAGGCAAATGTAGGGGGCAAGATGAACTTTATTCCCAGCAGCTTCGTTTCTGTTGGCGCAAACAGTGGATTTTTAGGAAGATTCCTGCTTCAACATAATGGGCACAGCACATGCGTTATGTGCATGAGAAAACATATGGTCAATTAACGCAAGAAGGGATTCTAAGGACTTAAAAAAGCGCTTTTGAAAGACAAATTCAGGTAGAAAAATGAACTTTATTTCCTGCTTGTGTCCTTACTGCATCGGTGTCTGAAACTTCGTTCAGAGTTCGTACAAGTTTCAGAGGCAGAAATTACGGTCATTGAAGACCCCCGTCAAAGCTTCTTCAATGGACGCCAGGTCCTGCAAGGCCACTCCCAATCGCAGTCTCATTAGTGCGAGTACAAATTCTTGGAATTTCGCAAGAGCATTGTTTGGGCTGTGTGGCACACTACTTTCGACAAGTGTGAACAGTGAAATCAGAACTGTGAAGCTTGGTAGGCCCGTGTAAAATTGCACACGGCTGTTGTCATGCTCCAAAGAAGCTTTCAACAGCCGAAGTGTGTCCAGAGAGCCCTTCACCTCCTGTAACTCGGTGCGTAGGACCTGGTTATCAGCTTCAAAACTCTTCAGAACACTGCCTGTGATGTCAGTTTGAGTTTCAGCATCCTTTAGCACTGAAAGAAATGTATAGGCAATACATTACTACGCATTTGCCAGTCAGGTGCACAGTGCTTGAGATATTTGTCACATTACTTACATGAAGTGGTATTTACTGAAGCTTCAGCTGTCGAAGTGGTGGCTTGAACACCAGCTTCAGAAAACTTTACATCTGATAAAAAATGCAGGAATGTGAGTCTTAGAATCCCTTGTATTAGACACTTCCGGTTTGCTTCAACTGAACGAATGCAGTACTCACAATATGAGGCATCCACTACAACTCCAACGGGAGAACCCATTTCAGCTGAGGCCCTGCCTTCCTCGTGTGATTGCACAGATGGTGGGTCTGCAATGAGGTGTTGTCAATCATTGAAGTTATGTTCCTAAATTAAAGTACTCGGGCCGTTTGAACTGTGTAAACACAAATCACTCACAATAAACGTCAGCAACAGTATCATCAGCATCTTGAGCTACGGTTGAAGCTGGTACTTGTTGCAGCATGGATTGACCTGCATTGAAGTGTTGTCATTGCTATTTCACAACCACCAATTTTGTGCTCACATAATGGGCCCACTACTTCAGAGAGAGGGAAGCACCAAATAGTTTACGCTGTAGGACTGTTGGATATATGACGCTGTTTACTGCATGCAATGGGGTAGAGGATGAGCAAATAGTGAGGTTTTGTAATTTTTGTCAGAAAGACCAACCATGCAAAAATTAAAAGTACACAACTTGCCACTGCCTGCTAGCTCAAAGACCATCGGGAACAATATAATTCCATTACAAGCACACTGTGATGTAAAATCCAGCCTGTATGAACAGCTTATCTAGGGCACTGACCTGAACCGCTGTTGAATGCGCAATGAGGTGCATGTGGCTCATCAGCTTCCTTGTTATGTGCTGTAACAGGGCGTGCAAGTGGTGTGCCTGTATAGAATCAAGGTGCTATAAAGATGCTGAATGTCATTAAAGGAAATAGTCCCCATGTATGAATAAGCCATTGTACCCGTGACAGTTCTGCACACAGCGCTGTGCTGCACGTTCAACACATTTGAAGGCTGGAGAACTCTGCTATTGCCCTCTTGGATCTCCTTTGAGGTTGCAGCCCTCTTGCAACGACGCTGGTGCCTGAAATAAAATGTAAAGCCTTTATGTGAAAATGTCTATGCTGTAATCCTTGGCACTACTTACAGTGATGGTTGGATCTCTGCAATTGTTTGCTATTTTCGACATTGCTGCCCCGAGTTCTCACGACATTGTAAGCTACAACCTGTCTGCTCTCTCCTGACACAACTAATCTCAAAACAACTTGTGTAAAATTGGTGCTCATCACTCTATGATTGTATAACATATGCTGCATAACTCTTGAGTTGTGTCACAAGCAACCTGAATAACAAATAGATAACCTTCACCAGAATAATGCAAGAATACGTGCCAGTCTCAGACTTCTGCTGTTTGGAGTGCAACATAAAATGTGGCTGCCATCAACAACACTGTATTCACTAGCACCCACTGAGGTCTCATTGTCTCATTAATATTTTCCTTGCATACACACTATTCACTTGCTTGGCAGTTTCGAAATCTTAAATTTGTTCTGCATTACCAGGACGGGCGGCACCAGGGTTTTTTGGCTGAGCGGCAGCCATGACAAGTGTGTCGTTTTGAGGGAGGTCAGAAGTAGCACATTCAAACATACCTTGCGTCAGATTTAGCAGTTGAGTTTCTGTCATACCCCAAGTGTAAGATGGGTGCCCAGTCTGGGTTTGTAACATCCATCAGGTAGGATGGCCTTCCTGCAAGTGTAAACAAGACTGTTTGCAAACACAAATTCGCAGAAAACTGGCAGATTTCTAACGAGCTACTCGCTGCGGTAGCAAGAAGTTCAGTCATTACTTGGAGTCGAACCACAACTACACGAAAAGCAGCTTTTACGCAAATGAATTAGGCACTGTTCTAAGGGGTCGTGCGCAAGATAACTTGAAGCAACGGAATCGACAGCACAAGTGTCGCTCGTTTCCAGAACAATGATAGCCATTTCACAAAAACCAACAGGAATAATGTTGTCTGGGCATTAGTTAATTCCTGGTGTTTGCCAACATCACTTCGAGCACGCCGCAGTGGGGGATTCTACAGTAGCTTGGGTTCATTAACCAAACACACGGGCACTTTTGCATTACAAAAACGTGAAAACGCTGCCGCTGTGACCGAAAATCAATACCGCGAACTCGCGCTTAGAAACGCGAGTACGCTGTATCATGTCAGTTTGATTTTAAAGAAAAACAAAAGGTGAATGGGGGAACGTGACAGGGCAGCACCCTTTACTAATGTTCATTGCTCTCCCTCCACCTGCTATCGAAATTTAATGACAAGTGGCCCCAATCTGCCACTCTAAGCGCTACAGTAAACGGTAGGATACGTCCACGAACTGCATGACATGACAATTACATTACTGCGACGAGTTCGTGACATCTTCACGATACACGGTGACACAGGCGCCAGCACTACGGGGAAAAGCAATGAGCACATAGCAAATTCATTCCGCAGCTCTTGTTTTCGGAGTGCACGCGTGCCTTTTTAAAGCAATGACGCTTACACAGCTATCTTTAAGCTCGCTACCTCAAACAAGCCAACAAACGTTATGCTAACTACAAACGCTACAGCATTACTAGCGTCGACCAACCTATGCAAGCCCAGTCCATGATATTTATGTTGCGCTATATGTAGCAGAACGACAAAAAGGCACTCACCAGAAACGAAGTGCTCGCTGCAGACCTTGTAGTGAGTAGCGTTGGTATTAATGTCGCCACGTTTCGTTGAGACCTCGAGGGTCTGGTTGCACTGCCGACGAACAAGTCGGAACAGAAAAAAAAAACTGACTTTCGTCGTGTTTTCACCACAGTCAGCTTTCCGCCTTGACTCGTTGTTGCATCCCAACACAGCACAGTTAACCATATTTGGAATTATTGTTGATGACGCCTGATTACAATGCCCGGTCAGCGCAGCTCTTACGCTTCTCAGCAGCACGAAACGAAAGCACTCCCCCAAAAACATGGCGACAGGAAGCGGAAGTCTCCCCGCGCCGGTTCGAGCGCTTCCCGTCATGCCGCACGAGAGCACAGCGTTGCCAACGTTACTAGAACAAACTCAGTTTAAAAGCTCCGCCGGAGAGGCGGTCCGCGTGGCGGTCGTGAGAACTAGTGGCGCTGCAGTCACGTCTAGCTCCCGCGGCTGGCGCTTGTTCTGATCGGCGCCGCCGATGTACGAGCGCACGTGGGTTACACCGTCGTCTGCGCTTTGCTAGCTCGTCATTTTTGCGACTGTTCTTGACCAGGCTTTAGCGTCTTGTACGAAGAGACGTGCATGATGTACGAAGCGTAACGAGGGCGAACAGATTCACAGTGCGGTATGCCGACTCGCTTTGCGCCGGGCTGCAAGAACCGCAACGACGACTCCGCTTCACGACACTTCTTCGGACCTCCAAAAGACCCGACGCCATTCAAGCTTTGCATCGCAAAGATAGAAAGCTTACTGCGAAATGCAAGGTCTGTGACGTTCATTTTGAGAGTGACGACATTGTAAAGCACTATCATCGTGTCGTTGCGGGACAAGAAGTTTTCATCCCACGTGGAAAGTGGGAACTCGCGCCCGGTGCCGTGCCGTGCTTGTTCCCAGCACTTCCACCCCACATTTCAAAGCCAAAATATTCGGGGTTTAAGCGCAACCCCCCCCCCCCCCCCCCCCCCCCCAAAACGCACGGCGTCCCGCGAAAGCCCAGTGTCCAGTTTGGAGGAGCCGCCAGAAATAGAACAGCAAAACGAAAGGCGGGCGGTCACCTATATACGCTACCGAGACAGAGAGTTTCATCATACTGACATTCGATCAGTTGTCAGCTGTCGCTATGCCTTCAAGCAGTGGATTTTCGAGAGCTTTTACGACGAGGTATCGGACAAGATGTGCGGAATATTTTACACTCGCCGTCTCGGGAACGGGATGCTCAGCGCAAACATTTGACACGGTACACATAGAAAAGACGAGGACCAGCGCTGGTCCTCGTCTTTTCTATGTGTACCGTGTCAAATTTTTGCGCTGAGCAGTTTAATAATGGAATACCAACTAGCCCAATCCCACACTTTGCTTCGGGAACGGAGACTTACTTGTGCAAAAGATAATTGTAGTTGACGAGCAGTTTAACTGCGTAGTGAACGGCTACAGTACGAAACGCAAACGGCTGTCGTACAGTGTAAGAAGTGCTGCGGGCATGGAACATCTGCTCGGTGAAGTTGAAAAAACTGAAGTTGAATACTGACGACTCTTCTAGCGACAGAGTACGCGCGAATAACTGCTCGGTGCTCACATCACGGCCGATCTGTTCGAATTGTTTAAGGCACCGGAGAAGGATGCGACGTAGAAAGATGAGACACCGAAAATACAACTATCCGCTGAAAAAATTGCTCAGAGACGACATCTATTCGATGTAATCGCACACTGAGATTTCATTTACAGAGTTCTCGTAAAGTTTTCCGATTGTGGGTCAGTATCCCTTTAACCGTCGCGAAAACGTGTCTTGTAAACAGTGCAAAGCATTGGTGATGTTTTTCGAGAAAGTTTTTTCAATAAATTGTAGACAACATGAGTACTGTTTTTCTAGAACGTTTTTGTATCTCGAGTAAGTACACTTCTTTGTACACTATAAAGGCTTTTACAAATGTGTTGGGTTGTTCTTGGTCTGGATAAGACGGTAGAGGCTAAAATTGTGGTGGTAGTTATAAAAATTACGCTGAAAACCCTCATTCGCTTAGAAACTCCTATGCTTGGAAGTTAAGCGCAATGCAGACAGCTCAAATATTGTCACAGGGTCGTGACGTCGACGAAGGCAGCAGTCAGCAGGTCCGAGATGAAACTCTTTATTTGGCCGTATACTTGTGGCCGGGAAACTGAAAGTCAAACTACAGCAATACACTGATAGTGGCGAACAGAGCGTCGACCGTCGATCAACTGACAGGCGGTCAAGCGCGTCGGCTTTCATACAGGCGCTATCGAACTTTCCAGCGATATCGCTGGTGGCGGCGTTATCTCTCGACAAAGCTGGAACATTCGCGTGCAGCGCGCAATCTCAACAAAACGATCTAGTACAATCGCGAAGCTTCTCGAACACTGCTTCGCGGGCAGCGTCGAGCGTTGATAACCGTTCTTGCTGGTCAAACCCGAATACATCAAAATAAAACAAGTGAGCGTGGCAATATAGACGGAACATCGATTCTTAGCCAATCAATGAACAACGCACGCGGCCCAATGCATACAGACGACCTTATGCATATCCACCTAAGTATCCACCTAACTAGTACAATAAGAAAGTTGCCGCACAGTTGCCGCGAGCAACTGCGCGGCGGACCGCAGCGTTACGCCGTGGCAGCAGACGACGCGCCGATAGTGGCGCAAGACGGAACTGCAGCGCCACTAGTTCTCGCGACCGCCGTTCGGACCACCCTCCTCCGCTGGCGGAGATACGGAGCTTTGAAACTGAGTTTGTTCTAGTAACGTTGCGTGGTATTCACGCGTAAGCAACGCTCAACGTTACTAGAACAAACTCAGTTTCAAAGCTCCGTATCTCCGCCAGCGGAGGAGGGTGGTCCGAACGGCGGTCGCGAGAACTAGTGGCGCTGCAGTTCCGTCTTGCGCCACTATCGGCGCGTCGTCTGCTGCCACGGCGTAACGCTGCGGTCCGCCGCGCAGTTGCTCGCGGCAACTGTGCGGCAACTTTCTTATTGTACTAGTTAGGTGGATACTTAGGTGGATATGCATAAGGTCGTCTGTATGCATTGGGCCGCGTGCGTTGTTCATTGATTGGCTAAGAATCGATGTTCCGTCTATATTGCCACGCTCACTTGTTTTATTTTGATGTATTCGGGTTTGACCAGCAAGAACGGTTATCAACGCTCGACGCTGCCCGCGAAGCAGTGTTCGAGAAGCTTCGCGATTGTACTAGATCGTTTTGTTGAGATTGCGCGCTGCACGCGAATGTTCCAGCTTTGTCGAGAGATAACGCCGCCACCAGCGATATCGCTGGAAAGTTCGATAGCGCCTGTATAAAAGCCGACGCGCTTGACCGCCTGTCAGTTGATCGACGGTCGACGCTCTGTTCGCCACTATCAGTGTATTGCTGTAGTTTGACTTTCAGTTTCCCGGCCACAAGTATACGGCCAAATAAAGAGTTTCATCTCGGACCTGCTGACTGCTGCCTTCGTCGACGTCACGACCCTGTGACAATATTTGAGCTGTCTGCATTGCGCTTAACTTCCAAGCATAGGAGTTTCTAAGCGAATGAGGGTTTTCAGCGTAATTTTATAACTACCACCACAATTTTAGCCTCTACCGTCTTATCCAGACCAAGAACAACCCAACACATTTGTAAAAGCCTTTATAGTGTACAAAGAAGTGTACTTACTCGAGATACAAAAACGTTCTAGAAAAACAGTACTCATGTTGTCTACAATTTATTGAAAAAACTTTCTCGAAAAACATCACCAATGCTTTGCACTGTTTACAAGACACGTTTTCGCGACGGTTAAAGGGATACTGACCCACAATCGGAAAACTTTACGAGAACTCTGTAAATGAAATCTCAGTGTGCGATTACATCGAATAGATGTCGTCTCTGAGCAATTTTTTCAGCGGATAGTTGTATTTTCGGTGTCTCATCTTTCTACGTCGCATCCTTCTCCGGTGCCTTAAACAATTCGAACAGATCGGCCGTGATGTGAGCACCGAGCAGTTATTCGCGCGTACTCTGTCGCTAGAAGAGTCGTCAGTATTCAACTTCAGTTTTTTCAACTTCACCGAGCAGATGTTCCATGCCCGCAGCACTTCTTACACTGTACGACAGCCGTTTGCGTTTCGTACTGTAGCCGTTCACTACGCAGTTAAACTGCTCGTCAACTACAATTATCTTTTGCACAAGTAAGTCTCCGTTCCCGAAGCAAAGTGTGGGATTGGGCTAGTTGGTATTCCATTATTAAACTGCTCAGCGCAAAAATTTGACACGGTACACATAGAAAAGACGAGGACCAGCGCTGGTCCTCGTCTTTTCTATGTGTACCGTGTCAAATGTTTGCGCTGAGCATCCCGTTCCCGAGACGGCGAGTGTAAAATATTCCGCACATCTTGTCCGATACCTCGTCGTAAAAGCTCTCGAAAATCCACTGCTTGAAGGCATAGCGACAGCTGACAACTGATCGAATGTCAGTATGATGAAACTCTCTGTCTCGGTAGCGTATATAGGTGACCGCCCGCCTTTCGTTTTGCTGTTCTATTTCTGGCGGCTCCTCCAAACTGGACACTGGGCTTTCGCGGGACGCCGTGCGTTTTGGGGGGGGGGGGGGGGGTTGCGCTTAAACCCCGAATATTTTGGCTTTGAAATGTGGGGTGGAAGTGCTGGGAACAAGCACGGCACGGCACCGGGCGCGAGTTCCCACTTTCCACGTGGGATGAAAACTTCTTGTCCCGCAACGACACGATGATAGTGCTTTACAATGTCGTCACTCTCAAAATGAACGTCACAGACCTTGCATTTCGCAGTAAGCTTTCTATCTTTGCGATGCAAAGCTTGAATGGCGTCGGGTCTTTTGGAGGTCCGAAGAAGTGTCGTGAAGCGGAGTCGTCGTTGCGGTTCTTGCAGCCCGGCGCAAAGCGAGTCGGCATACCGCACTGTGAATCTGTTCGCCCTCGTTACGCTTCGTACATCATGCACGTCTCTTCGTACAAGACGCTAAAGCCTGGTCAAGAACAGTCGCAAAAATGACGAGCTAGCAAAGCGCAGACGACGGTGTAACCCACGTGCGCTCGTACATCGGCGGCGCCGATCAGAACAAGCGCCAGCCGCGGGAGCTAGACGTGACTGCAGCGCCACTAGTTCTCACGACCGCCACGCGGACCGCCTCTCCGGCGGAGCTTTTAAACTGAGTTTGTTCTAGTAACGTTGAATACCACGTATAGTGAACTAGAAGACTTCTAGTGGCGCGAGCAGCGAGGCGTGAGCGAGCCGTTTTCATACTGACGCCACGAGGTGGCGCCACTGCAACTTTTCATAGGACGAGACCTCGCTGCATTTTTTAAAATTTTGCTTGTTATTTCGCGTTTTTCAGCTGATTTATCGATTCCATTCGACGATTACATTCTTCCCACTGGTGAAAGCCCACAAGTTTTGATGGCCAGCGTGATTAAACATTTAAAAAGCGTGCGCGAAGGCCACGTCACTATTAAGTCGCGAAGAATACCGCATTCCGATTTTCGTCTTGTCAGCGAAACTTTGACTTCGAGAGTAATTTTTTTTGGTTATAAATGCCACCAAACAACGACGTACCATTGTGATGACGTGCAAAGCTAACTTTTCGCATGACCATAGGCGTGCGCACGAGTCCCCCCTAATGACCTAATGGGCGCGAAGTTTGCCCCATACTTTTGCTCAGTCGGACCTTTTCCATCATTGCTTAAACAACAGGGTTATGGCCACGAAGGTTTTTGGCGATTATGGCGGTTTGATTTAGGCGTAATTATGAAAAATGACACCACAGCCATGTTCATATGAAACCACATATGAATAATTTATTGACAACTTACTTCACTACAAAAATAATGACAGGAAATATCTTGACCGTCATGATCAACAGCTTTCATGTACACACTCATTTAGCACCTACTCAACTTCAAATGCTTTGATGCCTGCCGCCTTTTGTCGCTGGCTCGATTGATACTTTTCGTGAAGAAATGCAGGCGTGTCGTTAAGTAAAATGCAGTTACGTCAGCAGCTATGGCTTCAGCGTGTTCTGGGCATCCAAGCGTAGTTTTCTGCTTTTTTTTGACAAGGTCTAACACATCAAGCACGCTTTCAGAGTGCAGTTCTAAAAGGCTAAAGCACGTTGTGAATGACTCCTCGAGGTCGGCCACAAATTTGCACAGCTTGCCTGCAGGATAAAGTAACCGCCATTGTCCTTCAAACGAACAAGCTCAGCCATATTCAAATCATCAGCTGCCTCCTTGGTGAGCAAAAGAAGGTTAATGCACTCTTCACAACCAGTTTTAAGAATGCACTTTCTTGCAACATAACCGGCAATGTAAAAGATTAGTCTGCGATCGCTTGATGCCACAACAACAGGAGAATGATCTGGCGCAGCCTTAGTGAGTAAGGCATCTGCGGCATCTAGGTTTCCATCATCGAGAAACCTGTCAATCAACTTCTGCCTCCCAGTGCAAGTGTTCTGCTCACCAGCATCTGCATTCAAGAGTGAACTGAGAACAGCAGGCTCACAGTTTCCCCTTGAAACAGAATGCGCAAGATTGCTGAAGCTGAGACAGTTCACTGTAGCAATGAACTGCTGAGGTGTCGGGTGGGTATTGCACCCCGACGACTGCCTAACGATGCCAAAGAGATGTTCGACAGGGTCCTGGCTCAACCTGCTTGTCATCAAATACTTGAAACCTACATTTTCAGTCAAATACTTCAACAGCGACAAGGTACTGGATAGTGTTACTCGCAGTCCAGTTGCTGTGGACTGACTGAGAAAGCCCCTTTGCCCATTTGTGTGGCGTTCCCACTCTGACAAAAAGGTTAGAAAAGAGTTTAGCTTCTCAGCTGATCGAGAGTTGGGACGGAGTGCTTGAGCTGGAAAGCGCGATGTCATGACTTCTATAACACCATGTATGGTCCTGCAAAAGAATGTTTCAGTGAGCTGTATGTGCAGCTAAGAAATGTGCAAAGAGTTACAGTAGCACAAAATTAGGTAAATATAAAATTATGCAATGCTTACTCAAAAAAGTGAATTGTTGCTGCTATGCTACCACACAGATGTTCCAGCCTGGCTTTGTGCAGCTGAAGCCCATGTGTAACTTTTTCACTGAAGAGCTGGACTGCCAAACCAACCCGCATTTTCTCGAAGTTGTTAGGGTTTGTATGGCTGGATGTGATGCCATGCATAGCCTGCAGGGTAACCTTGCTGCCATCCAGTTCCAAAGCCTTGCGAATTGCTCGCATAGTCACCTGCATATAACCAAAGCAGTGATAATCCACTGAAAGTTAGTGACTGGAAGAAAAAGTGTGGTAGGTTAAATAGCACGTTATTTTGATTGATTAAGGTACTTACTTGACCCTTCGGTGTTTGAAAATCCAAGCATACCAGCCGGTTTCGAAGGCACTTGAGGAGATGAGGGAAATCTGATATGAAGTAGAGCTGACGGTGCTCGTCGACTGGATGTGGTGCACTGCACTTGATCTCATTCAAGGAGGCCTGGACACCCATTAGCGTCCACATGCGTCTGTTCCAACTTGCACCGTCTGATGTGATGAAGTCCACCTTCAGGCCTGCTTTTTCTGCCAAAATTATGGCTTCAAGCATGATCTTGGTCAAGGTACCTCCATTGACGTTTCCTCTTGTTGCAAACGCTGCCAGAATTTGAGTCCATTTCCCAATGAACGGTACGAAAATCAAAACCATTCCATGGTCACACGGTGTATGCTTATCTTTAGAAGATGTAAAGTTACCTAGATCTACAAAACCATCTATGTGGCCGGCGGTTGTTACAGAAAGATGCTCAGAAAGGTGCATTTCATCTACAATTATTCCACCGTGGCATGCGTATTCCTCCATTGTGGCTGTCTTTTCACTCACCACATTGAAAATCTTTGGGGAGAAGCCAAACCCTGTTCTGTACGACTTCAAATATTTGCGCAATGTTGTTTGACTTGGCAGTGACAGAATATTTTCTTTCCTCAGGTGCTCATAAAGCTTGGCGCTCTTCATTTTCATTATAAGACATTCCAAAACCCATTCATTCGAATATCTCATGCCTTTTGCGCTTTTTCGTGATGCCGATTTAAACATGTGAAGTGTTGCTTCACGCTGTTTTGGAGGAAGGGCTGCTATCCTAGTGGTAAATTCCTCCTCAGTGATGGCTTTGTTTTTAGCTGACATTGCTTTCAGTTGATTTTTCAATGCAGTGGCGCTATTCTTCAAACGCTTGGTTTTTTGCCTTTGAAGCTTCAGGCGCTGGGCAAGGGCTCTTTTCTTAGGCACACGAGCTTTTTGGCAGAACTTTCTTGTCAACAATAGCTTTCGATGCGACTTGCACTCTGGGCAAATAAGTCCTGTACACGAAAGAAACACAATTGTTTAAATACCTGAACAATAAATACATGCGGCGCTTGTAGATCAAAGCACTTGAATGCACTTACCATCGGACAAGACCTTCCCGGAGCACTTGGCGCTGAAGACGTAGAGTCCGTTGGTGTATGTTGCTGCTTGCTGCTTCACCGTCAAAACCGGCAACATTTGCCTGAATTCGTTGTCCGACATTGCTCCCTTGCAAACACACATTGCCATGGCATCATCCAGTACAGCTGCAGCGTCGCCAACGGAGGCGATTGTTTTTTCTGAGCACAGAACGCCTTGACAATAAATGGCAGCACAAACTTCGTCCCCTAACGGTTTCTTGAAAATGACAGCTCGCTCATGACAAATAACAAGCCTTCCTTGCTTCCTCAACGAAGACGTCGCGAAAATCAAGCCAACACTATCATCTTCAATGCGGCACCACCTCGGCGATGGTGCCAGTGAACGCAGGGTCTGAAACTTGAAAGGCGACGATTCTGCAGGTTCAGGTTCTTCAAGCACCTCATGTTCGTTGTTAGTGTAGTCAGCGCTTCCGACGTCCTGGCGCGGTTTCTTTCTTCGAAGTGGAACCGAACATGCAGGTCTCTTCCTTTCCGTTCTCTGTTTCGGGGCTTTAACGGAGAGATAGGCTGGGCACTGCGGCAACAGCGTAGGTATGGCATCGGGAGCTAAAGACGGCTTGCCTCTCGGAATGCGCACTTCCACGCCATCGACCACATGAACGTAATCGCGCAATATGCAATGCGCTTCGAAGTGATGTTCACACACAGCTGATGATTCCGTCAGGCTCTTGTCTGCTCTTCTTAGGTTTCGCTCCCATTTACTTCGAAGCGAGTCGTCTCTTGGTGCGGCGAACAGCGATGCTTTCGGCGCGCCCGGATAGCCGGTGCGGCAGCCTGGTGCAAAACAGTGGGAATCTGTTCTTCTCTTCGCCATGTCATCGCAAAATTCCCAGTCGCTGGTACAATATCTTTCCCTCTCACTGCATTGACTACTTAACGCCAAGATACGCAAGATAGTGTCAAGTTATCCGAGTAACATCGCGCGCACAAAACGAGCAAAACCACAACCCTCACAGACAGGTATGTGCCGCCAACTGCTGCCAACGAGCGCGCCGGAGGCTAGGAAAATAAGGCCCCTATACCTTACGAAGTATAGGGGCTTTATAGGAAAAGGCGCAGTAGCGCCCTCGCCGGCCGTCAGTGTCATCTCGCTTCACCCTCGCCGGCCGCAGCCGCCGCCGGTCGCACCACTAGAAAGTCTTCTAGTTCACTATACCCGAAGGCATGGAGGAAGGAATACTAAGGAGAGGCCCTGACGTCACATTCGTGAAGCCTCCACATCGCAAACACCCGCATCGCCTCCTAGCGAAAGCGCAGCGAAACATTACGCGATATCCGTCGCGACGTTTGCAAGCGCATGCGCGCATCGCGAAACTTTGCAGCCTTTTTTATTGTTTGTTTGTTTGTTTTTCGCCGTGCAAGCGGTGTAGTCGATTCACGCTTGTTGCTCTTTGTGTGTGTTCTTTAGGAAAGCTTCGCAATGCCCAGCTGTTGCGTATACCCTGTGCAAATCGCGTGCACTGCGGACAGTACCGGGTGTCACTTTTCATGTGTACGTATACGTTCGCTTCATTATTGATCACTAAGGCATGGTATTTACGTGCGAAGCTCTCGGATGTGCGCTCTGTTGCTTGTTACTCATTCTGTCAACTCGGAACACACGTGAAATTTTGTTTTTGGCGTCTGACGCGCCGTACATACCATGCGCTGAAGGCATCGTACGTTTTAGAGGCTGTGTCGTTCAAACGAAAGGGCAATAAACTTTTGTTGCTGTTATCGGACTACATAATGTATGTATTGTGCGGTGTGCGCTCGCTGCGTGCTTGTGTTGTGTGCACACTAGAATTACCAACTTTACATGCACGGTCGCGTATACAATACAGCGGCGTCCTCTTTTCGACGTGAAGTTAGTTCAACTAGGTTGGCGTTGCGCCGAATAGCTACTACGCTTACTCCATATGCACGAACAAAGAACCGCTAATCGGGCAATAGATCTGGAAATCGGGCTACGAGAAAGGAAAAGAAAGGCCTAACGCCCAGCAGAACGCGTAAGACACTGCTAGGTGAGTTCGAATACGATAAGGCAGGGCCTGAATGTTTTTGAATACGGCACGTACCGGTACTTTCTGTACTGTTGCACAAAAACGCTCCACGAAGAATTTCAGCACGCAGCGCTGGGGCCTGCCACGCACGAACAGCCTGGTAAACGTCTGCTTGCAACATTTTACTGCGTGCGAACCGCACAATACGCGCTAAGTTTACGCCGGGACTACAGATTCGAGCAGAAGCGAACCACCGCGGAGAGCACGCCGCGGGGCGTCTGCTGTTTTGTTTGCCCCATACCGGTTTGTTTGCCCCATAAATCTGACGTCACTTCCGCCACACTTTTCGCAATGCATTGGGATACGATAGGGGGAGAGGTTCTTTGCAGTACGTTCCACATGGGTTTCCTTTGCGCATGCGTGGCCGTCGCCTAGCAACGGAGACACGCGCCTTGCGAGCGCGGCGGCGCGGCCAGATGTTCTCTGGCGCGGCCGAGCACAGGCATTGGGCGTGTGGTTGTGCGGTACTACGGTCCCTAGAATATACTGAGCGTAGGGGTAGTGCCGCTTTGCCGCTGCGACTACGCTCAGCACTTGTTGAGAGCAGATTCCGTGCCACTTTTCCTGCGGCGCGGGTCATTGTGGAGCCTGCAGTGGCGACAGCACCTGAATATATATAAGATGTAAGGCACCTGCGGGACTTGTTAGTAGCGACTGACATTTGCGTGCGGTAGATATCGCCGTACTTATGGCGTTTACCGTACGGAGGTGCTAAGATGCCCCAATGAAATGGCCTGTACTGAAGTACAATAAAAACCAGGGTCCCTTATGCATTTGCCAGAGACGACTGGAAGGTGAAAGCCATCAAGGTGATGTTCTAGATGAATTACCAACCCGTTCGAACGCTAACGTTAGGCCTAGTTGCTGCATAACTTAGCAGGTAAGAACTTCAGCACAAATGAGGACGAATTACAAGAGATATGAGACGAGCCCTGGCGCAGTGCGCGTGTTCCGTCCTATTAGCGCTGAAGTTTTCACCTTCAAAATGTACTGAAGTAACATTTGTATTGGATGGAATGGAGTAGCACAAGCACAGACCCTTAATATTTTCATGAAGCTAGATGCATGGGTCGCGGGCCGCTGCGGATGCCTGCGTGCAGCGCATATAATCGCCCATCGTAGCAGCTGCACGCCCAATACTTCTTTCAAATGTGCCCGCGTGGGAGCCTTCGTCCCTTTTAGGGGCGAAGCTCCTTAAGGCGGCACCCGTTCGTCCCTCGTAGTCGTAGTCGTAGTGAGTAACCAGTCTTACGCTTTGACCTCCAAGGTGGTGCCGGTGGGAGATTTTTCCTGTGCGTTGTTGAACAATAAAAAATTCGCAGCGTTAGCTAAAAGCCGACTTCTTCTGTCTCTCATTCCCATTAGCAGCCATTCTTTACCTCCAAGGTAGTGCCTGGTGAGATTTCTCCTGTGCTGTGTCGTTCAAACGAAAGTGCAATAAATTTTGTTGCTGTTATCGGACTACATAATGTATGTATTGTGCGGTGTGCGCTCGCTGCGTGCTTGTGTTGTTGCACACTAGAATTACCAACTTTACATGCACGGTCGCGTATACAATACAGCGGCGTCCTCTTTTCGACGTGAAGTTAGTTCAACTAGGTTGGCGTTGCGCCGAATAGCTACTACGCTTACTCCATATGCACGAACAAAGAACCGCTAATCGGGCAATAGATCTGGAAATCGGGCTACGAGAAAGGAAAAGAAAGGCCTAACGCCCAGCAGAACGCGTAAGACACTGCTAGGTGAGTTCGAATACGATAAGGCAGGGCCTGAATGTTTTTGAATACGGCACGTACCGGTACTTTCTGTACTGTTGCACAAAAACGCTCCACGAAGAATTTCAGCACGCAGCGCTGGGGCCTGCCACGCACGAACAGCCTGGTAAACGTCTGCTTGCAACATTTTACTGCGTGCGAACCGCACAATACGCGCTAAGTTTACGCCGGGACTACAGATTCGAGCAGAAGCGAACCACCGCGGAGAGCACGCCGCGGGGCGTCTGCTGTTTTGTTTGCCCCATACCGGTTTGTTTGCCCCATAAATCTGACGTCACTTCCGCCACACTTTTCGCAATGCATTGGGATACGATAGGGCCTCTCCTTAGTTTTTCCTTCCTCCATGCCCGAAGGTGCCGCGTTGCGCGATCCCTCCGCTAGGTCGAGATATAGCGCGACAGTCGGAGGCGCTGCCTAGCCCGCTAGCGACGGAAGCTTGTCAGCTTAGTTGGCGTGCACGTGCTTTTACGAGTTCCCTGTGTTAGTGTTGCTTGAGAGGAATGACGTGTACAAAAAAAAGAAGAAACTCAGAGACCATCTTAACGGATTCGCGCAAACGCACGGAGACAAAGAAGATATACACAAGGACCGTGTTTTGTGCCAGGCGCTGCAATTCGGTGTGCAGAACATGTGCGGAAGAAGTGTCACTTTCCCGTGCGCCGGCATGCAGACAGATTAGCAGTTTGGAAGCGGGCAAAGGCCGACAGAGCGATACAGCGAGAATTCGGCCATCTGTGAAAAAACATTTTGACACAAGGTAAATGTACTGAACCCGTTCAAGTGCTGCAAAGGTTTTGCGTGCGTCTGTGACAAGCACGAACAAGTGACAAATGAATTAACCTGAACGTTTCATTTTGTTCTTCTGTTTTATTTTATTTATTATACTTTCATCGACTATAAAGAGCAACGCAGCGATGCTCACCTTGTGTATTTAATCGCGCGCTACGCAGTTACAAAGCGCATTCTGCTATCGGGCTGCACACACTGCAAAAATGCGTGCATCGTGCTAATAGAAAGCACTGCATGACAGCTGCAAAGTCAGATAACTAGCAAATGGGATATTTGAGGGCTGCTGTATCCATCAAAGTTACTATACAACTTGACACAGATATATATGTAAAGCAGGCTGACGCTTGTGTTCAGCACAGTGCGCTTGCATTCAAAGATAGTAGGCAGCTTGTTGCAGATCTGCAAGGAGCGTGTTGCAGAAATTGGCTACGTCGAACATGTGAAGAATTGACAATATCAGTGGTCAAATTCTTTTGCATCACGATCGAGGGTTCATTTTCCTTTGAAGGGGCTCAACCAGGCGTAAAGCAAGGACAAATGAAAAAAAAAATTGAATACATGCGCATCACCAAGAGTATCCACCAGTGTATTACTCAGAAAATGATGCTAATTAAATTTTGTTGAAGCCATGAAACTAATTGCTGTCTCAATTTCTTTTCAAATGTGAGCATACTGGCTCTGTGACGGCGCGACCTCAAGTGTAATGCAAATTCAGCATTGAGTAAATGGCAAGGAACAAAGGAACAAGGCAAGGCGCACTCTCGAGGTATATTTAGCAGTACGAGTAACTACGATGTATCAAAGGTTATCGCGTGATAATGCTAGCAGACGTCGTCAAAGATATAACGCTCCTGCAGGAAGAAGCTTTCTCTTTTACTCTGTAAATGTGTAGATAAATCTTATGAAGATGAAGATAACATTGCCTTCATCAAACATGTAAACATTGGTTCATTCGAAATAACTCTTCATCGAAGAATGGTTTCATTATGGAGGCTCGAATTATGCCTGGTTGTTGGCTGCCGAAAGCTTCGCACTAATGCCGTGATGCTTCAGTGAGACATAAGTGTATTGGCAATTCATAAAAATGTTTATGTTGATAAAGCTCTTTCACTGGCGAAAATCTAGCAACGACCGACGCGAGTGCATGGTCGTTGGCAGGGGGCATTTCCCCGCCTCCCTGAAGCTACACCAGCGTTCCCCCACTCCACCATACGCGATGCAGCACGGGTTTGCACCTCTGAAGACAAAATCCTACCGACGCACATGCGCGAGTGCATTACCGGAGCGCAAGCTGGCAGCGCCTCTGACTACAGCGCCACCGCTGCGGGATCGCGAATGGGGGCCAACTTAGAGCGCCGGTTTTCACACCTCCCAATTCTAGCCACCCTACCTCTAGTAAGTATTGTAGGAAACTCTATGTATAGAACCAGGTCAGTTGCAAAACTGAGCGATGTTGCGCGGCGCCGCCGCCATCAGCGACAGATGTGGCGCTGCTGTCGCAACAGGATTCACTCGCTCCGCTCTCTTCAGCCGGCGTTGCGGCGCGTCGCGTCAGTATCCGTGGAGGCTGCTTTCTGCGCGAACAGCTTGGCGTTTTCTGTTGTGCTTCGGATATGCTGCGTGTCTTCACCATGCCGACATGTTCTGTTCCGAGACACCCCGACATTTCTTTTGTGCCTAGGGTTACCAACTCTTCAATGAAGGGAGTCGGGACGGGTGTGGGGGGGGGGGGGTGTCAATTGTTTCGGCCTCTTCAGCTGGCTACGTGCTGCTCGCAACACTTCCTCTTGCTGGAGAATGTATCAGTAAAAGTTGTCGCGTTTCGCACAGAAGTTCAGACAAAGTAACTGAAGCCCATCGCAGCCACCGCTAGCCACCGCAACATTGCTTCGTGCGTGCTATTCGTGAGAACTTTGTGTTCTGGAGCGTGACGCGCGTTGTCGGGCGTGCGTTGGATCGCATAAAAAGTTCTAACTGGACGGTACGGAATAAATCCGGGACACATAGCTGTCCCGACAGGGACGGCTCGCAACGCTGTATAAATAGTCGGGACAGTCCCGCGAAATACGAGACGGTTGGTAACCTATTTGTGCCCCGCGTGACTTTGACCAGCGAGCGACGTGGGATCGCGCCATTCCTCGTATGGACAAGAAACTGTCCGACATATCACTTGTATGTGATATGCACATTCATGAGGAAGACATCCTGAAGACTTTCACTCACACGGTCAACGATAAGAATATAAGGTTGAAATCGCCAGCGGAAAGGAGCCTCGTCGAAGATTGCGTCCCAAAGATATTCCCGAACTTGCCTTGATTTGAGTGATATTCTAAAAATTGTGCTGTAAATAATTTTTTACAGTTAATTAGAGCTGTCTTGATAAGGTTTAATGCCTGAGACTGTAAATAAGTTGTGCCGTTTGTGTGCATCACACCATACATGCAATATCTGAAAAATTGTTTCTCGGCATTGCGTGCGAAAAATAAATACAATTTTTGTTTCTGTAGCAGGACTGAAATTGTGGCGTGCAGTACACACGCGGTGATTTTACCACTCAAGAATTACAAGTAACGACAATAAGGTACGCATTTGGGCTGGTTGGTTCATGATTAACTGTAGAAACAGCGCTAAAAGACGGGACGAACGAGGAAAGGACACAAACAACGGCGCTGACTAACAACCAAATGTGTTTTATTCTTCCAGTCTGCATTTATATACTCCGCCACAATCTCAACAAAGCAAAAGGCAAAGAAACATAGAAAAAGATGATTAGCCTGCGCAGAGGCCAAAAAATCTTCAAACAGACAGAAACGCTAACTCCTTCGGAAGGAGGGAGATCGAGGGGAGGCTGACACATGCCTCTCCGCCATTATAGATATGATACGCTTCAGAAATGACACGCGCCCGTTCATCATGGTACTTCGACAGGAAAATGGAATCTTTAAAAGATGGCTGGCAACCACATTCATTACAGTGAAGCGACAATTGACTATCTCTGGCTTGTTTACGGACGTTGTTTGCATGCTCGCGCATGCGGTCATTAGCGCACCGCCCCGTTTGGCCGACATAGTAACGGCCGCAAGAAAGAGGTATCTTATACACAACACTATCACAACATTCAACATACTTCTGGCGATGCTTTTTGCTGCATCTTTTCGTCTTGGTCTCTCGATTTACTTGCTGACACAGGCTACCAAGCTTATTTTTGGCAGAAAACAACAGTCTAACGCCTGCCCTGCTGACCACTTTCTTCAGATTATGTGCCACCTTGTGCACATAAGGAATAACCACTACTTTCTTCTGCGGGTGTGTCACTGATTGAACAGCAGGTGAGCACTTGCTTTTAAAACCAGACACGAGGCTTTCTGCGATACTGGTCAAAAGCGTTCCTGGAAAACCTGCAAGCTTCAGGCGTGCTACTTGAGAACAAAAGCTCGCTTCGACTTGGTGGTCACAGGACCTCTCAAGCGCCGCCTTCATGCAAGCCCTTGCAATACCGCGCTTGACAATTTTTGAATGCGCAGAAGAAAAGGGAAGAAGGCTCTTTTGAGACCTAGGCGCATAACACCAACATACATGGCTGTTTGAGAACGAGCATGCAAACAACGTCCGTAAACAAGCCAGAGATAGTCAATTGTCGCTTCACTGTAATGAATGTGGTTGCCAGCCATCTTTTAAAGATTCCATTTTCCTGTCGAAGTACCATGATGAACGGGCGCGTGTCATTTCTGAAGCGTATCATATCTATAATGGCGGAGAGGCATGTGTCAGCCTCCCCTCGATCTCCCTCCTTCCGAAGGAGTTAGCGTTTCTGTCTGTTTGAAGATTTTTTGGCCTCTGCGCAGGCTAATCACCTTTTTCTATGTTTCTTTGCCTTTTGCTTTGTTGAGATTGTGGCCGAGTATATAAATGCAGACTGGAAGAATAAAACACATTTGGTTGTTAGTCAGCGCC
Organism: Rhipicephalus sanguineus; assembly: GCF_013339695.2. Taxonomy (NCBI): domain Eukaryota; kingdom Metazoa; phylum Arthropoda; class Arachnida; order Ixodida; family Ixodidae; genus Rhipicephalus; species Rhipicephalus sanguineus. Next base: position 25,926 of record NW_023614613.1, read on the forward strand.
GTTGTTTGTGTCCTTTCCTCGTTCGTCCCGTCTTTTAGCGCTGTTTCTACAGTTAAGTAACGACAGCCGCGGTACAGAGTGAAAACTCCTCACTTCAAAAAAGTGAAAGTGAAGAATTATCGAAAAAAAAAATAGCGCGAAAAACTACGGAGCACCAGAAAAAGGATTACAGAAACAGCGCTGACTTACAACAAAGATTTATTCGTTAACACCACGCAATACTTGCACAGTCAAAAATGAAAAGATATAAGCACCAACACGCCCAAGCATCCGCTTTAGCTAAATAATTACGCTACGAGAATGTGCCATATAGTTTATTCCTTATAGGGTAATGGACAGACTCGTATGCTATGCTATCAAGCGTCAGTTATCTTGGACAGTCTTGAAAGCCTGATTCTGACTTTGCCTTACCGCTGCTAAATATTACTCAGTTTTACATTGCAGCGGCAGCGCAACGAAAAATCACGATAATATACAGTCGGCGAGTAAACAACCGAGCCCTTTCTGAACGGCTGCCCCGGCGTTTGCCACGCAGACTACGCGTTTTCGTCTGCTAGCGGAAGCTTGTTGCGCCGCCAGCGCCACCAAACCGGAAGCTGTCCCGGCGCCGCCCGACGGGTTGGCTGACGCGGGGAGTTTTGCAACTTACCTGGTTCTATAAACGTTGGTGCTGATGCAACGCCTCCTGCTGATGATAATGAGCAGCGCCTCCTCTATTTTTTAGATGCCCGTCAGTTCGTGCGCCAAAGCGCCGGCTCCCGCGTGGGCCTTTTGCGGTGAACTCCTGCGCCGCGCCGCTGCTAAAACAGGTGGAAATCTACTGGAAGGGTATGAAGCGCTAGGTTACTCCGAAAGATAGCCGATTCGTTTAAAAAGGTCGCCCAGGGAATTCCCCCGGTGAATAAAACTACGCAAAGGAGTGCAACCGACGAAGATGTTGTACTAGAGAATTTCAATTGGAAGAAGGCCGAAGGAAAAATTCCTAAGCGCACTACTCCGGGCTTAGATGGGGTTCCCGTCAGCCTCATTAACGAACTCGGACATAAAACTAAAGAAGCACTGCTGAAAGCCGTAGAAAAGTGCTTACAGGAGAGAAATACCAGACAGTTCGCGAAAAAGTAGAATGAATTTAATCTATAAAGGCAGGGGATATACATTCGCTCGTATAGACCGCTAATGAAGAATTGTACCTACAAAGATCTGGTATTTGCATTGGTTCAAAGGTGGCCCCGATACTTAGCAGCATGTTCTGGGGTCACGTGAACCAAAAAAATTGTAGCCAATATGAATGGCCTTGCAAAAAACATATTTAGATATGTTGACGATTACTTAGTTTTTGTGGAACACACTGTGCTTGACAGGGCTATAGTAGATATCTTGAAAGTTTTCAAGGAATGCAGCGAGGGCCTTGACTTTACGTGGGAAGTGCCAAGGGATGGGCAGCTTCAGTTCTTGGACTTGTCGTTATCACGTAAGCCTGACCATGTGTGCTGCATGTTATATAGTCCTAGATCAGAGACGCCCCTACTTAACTACTCTTCCGGGCATTCAAAGACCGTTAAGAACGGCATAGCCTACTCATGCCTCCGTGCTGCCTTGGCAAAATCTTGTCCCCACCAAATTAATGATAGTTTCAATAGACAAGTAGATAGATTGGCTAGTGCGGGTTACGAAGAACATGTTTTGCGCAGATCAGCACAGAAGTTGGTTCGTCATGTGCGCAGTGGTGTGTCTATGGAGCCATAGGCGGAGAGTACGGGGGGGCTGGGGGGCTTGGCCCCCCCCCCCCCCGGACTGCCTCATCGGGGGGCAGAACCCCCCCTGGCGCCGGCACAGGGTATTTTTTAACAGCTTGGCTTAGGTCCCCGGGTCGTCCTTTCTGGCAGCTATTTCACAGGAGGCTGTTTATGCCCGCTTCTTTTTCATTTCAGCCATTTAAAGTTCGGCACTTGGGCCAGTGACAAGTCAAACATTCAATGGAAAATGCCCCTCAACCGGATTTTTACGTGCATAATATGCTGTGCTGATGAACAACTGAAGCGACGACTTAAGCTATGACAAATTAAAAAATTCACCGGCGATTACGATACTGCCTAATTCGCTGAGCGCAGCCTCGTGTTCGGGCAACGCCAGCTGTGTCTGAAGTTTTGACTATCCGCAGTTGTAGCAATGTAACATTCGTTACACACTGCCACAGAAACTGCCAGCTCTCGAGTGCTACGCACGCTGTATACTCTGTGCGTTGCAGCTGTCGCGAACCAACTTCCAAGTGAAATGCCCACAGCCCCGTTACGACAAGCGAAGCCAGCCGCAGTGCACGTGACCATGCACGTGACAGCCCTGCATGCGCACGAGCTGCGACCGAGGGGCCACCGCGCGCGACAGAGGAAGAAAGCGAGGTTAGAGGCCAGCAGGGGCGTAGCCAGAAATTTTTTTCGGGGGGGGGGGGGGTTCAACCATACTTTATGTATGTTCGTGCGTACATTTGTATGTGTGCGTGCCTATATACGCAAGCAAAACTGAAAAATTTCAGGGGGGGTTTGAACCCCCCAACCCCCCCCCCCCCCCCTTGGCTACGCCCCTGGAGGCCAGTATCTCGTGATATCGACAGACTCCGCGTTCGCTCTCTTTCTTCCTCGTTCGCGCTATCGGTTACGCCGCCGACGCCAACGGCGATGCCGCTCAACGCAGGAACGGACGCCTAAGAGCTGCGCTCTAAATGTCTTGAACGCCGTAGTGAATGGTTTTGAGAACACAAAAATGATACTGAGAATACAAAGCACTCCCGACACAGTCAGTCAGTGAACGCTTTCGCACAATCTTACTCGCCAATAAAAAAAAAAATTGGCCGCGTATCTGCGTGCTTCGCTGCAAATGTCGTGTAAAGACGATAGAAGAGGCGCTGTGTGAGATATGGACGCCATCTGGCAATACGTCGGGAAACGTGAGTGCTGTGTTGCGTGCTGGTCTAGTCCCGGCGCAGCAGCAGGCGAAGACCAGCGGTGACCAACGCGACCGGCGGGGACGCCAGCCAGCCCGAAAACGCGGTTTGGCGCGAAGCGCTGAAGCAGAGAAACGTCCGCACTGAACGAGTACTCTCCACACACTCTTTTATTTACACGTCGCCTGGGTAAAACAGGAACGCCAGAGCGGCGCCCACAACCGGCAGCCTGAAGGCCGCCCACAACGCTGCTTTTTCATTTTTTAAATATTTTTTTCACCTTCTTGGCCTTCTCAAAACTAAAGTTTTTCAACACCAACCCATGGCATTCGTACAGTGCAATACAGAACCGAAACCGAAACACAACAATGAGCTCGTGCGAAGGGCACGAAGGAAGGCAAATTTCAGCGCAGTCGTATTTTCAGCTTTGTTGAAACAGCGCTCACTAGACGACGACGAAGTAAAAGAAGTCACAGGACAGGCAGCGCCTGTCCTGTGCCTTCTTTTACTTCGTCGTCGTCTAGTGAGCGCTGTTTCAACAAAGATGAACGCATACCAACTCGCTCAAGCTTCCATTCTTATGCATTTTCAGCGCAGCTTAAGAAACTAGGGTCCTTAAAATTACGTATGTATGCATTTTCTATTAAAGGAACACGCCAGCTAATACTTAACTAGTGATATTGCACCTCAGCTATGCATGATATTTACTTTTTGATCGACAACGTTCACAAGTATGAACAGCCGTACCAGTTCAAGACGGCTGGCCCTTGGGCAAGTGGTCCAACTTTGGCCGAGTGGCTGAATCGAGGGACGTGCCGACAAACAGAAAGACAGACAGACAGAAAGACAGACCAAAATTTCTGCGTTTAAGTTCCCAAGAAAGACTATCGTCTTTAAAAACAGTAATTTCTTGGTTGCCTACATATGGGTACCCTTCGACATGCCTGCTTATAAAAGTGCTGAGAAAAGATAGTACGCAGTTTTGGTTTATCAGTAGAGGGTTTTACTAAAATTTCGGCCACCAATGAGCAACTCCATTGCAACTCCAGATTCATAACCGCAGCTTCGCACAAGGTGTAGTAGTAGCAAATGGTATTTGCTACCATCTCAGAATTACTTTCCGCCATCTTGAATTGAACTCACTGGCATATAATTAAAGCTTCCCGTGATAGCGTTAGCCTACTCTCCCCTGAACAAAGTAAAGCCTAACCCCACTCAATGCGTGAATCGATTTTACGCGACGCAGTCAACGAGTCAATGAAAAAGGTCGCAAGAGTTACGAGGTGGATCGATGTCTTTGTGTAAATTGAAAAATAAATCTAGGGTCTTCCACTTACAGATCTTCATTACGATATTGCGGGCACCTAAGAGACTAAAGTAACATTAAATTCTTTAATTTGGAAGTTAGACTCTCTCTCTCTCTCTATATATATATATATATATATATATATACAGTGCGTGGTCATGACACACGGAGGGCAGTCGTCACAGCAGAATCGTAGGACAAATTTTATTATAAAATTACGTTATTGCTGCGTTCAAGTAAAACTTTGCCTGACTCTTATGTATATATATATATATATATATATATATATATATATATATATATATATATATATATATATATATATATATATATATATATATATATATATATATATATATAGGGAGAGTGCGAGAGAAATGTGGAAGAGCAAGTCGGGCCCCCGCCCCCTCCGGTAAAATGAAAATTCTCCGCCTATGTATGGAGCAGTCTCAAAAAGATAGGAATTCTGAAGAAAAGAAAAAGAAATGTGTCTCAATACCCTTGTACACAGTATATCGCATAATCTGAAAAATGTAGGCAGCCGATATGGAATACATGTTGTTTTTTCTGCTCCTAAGAGACTAGGAAAAATCTGCGCCAGGCTGGATAGGAGGCGATCAACAAAAAAGGATAGCTTTCGGTGCTCTGTCAAGCACGTTTTTTCGTTTGTTGAGTGCAGGACTGCAGTAGTATACTGTTTGCTCATGTCATGCGGGAAGACGTACATCGGCCAAACTGGCCGTTGCATAAATACAAGGTTGACGGAGCACAAGAGAGCATTAGCTAATAATGCTTACTCACATAGGCGTATCTACCGGGGGGGCAAGGGGGGCGCTAGCCCCCCCCCCCCCCACTGAGTAATGTTGGGGGGGCGGAGCCCCCCCACTTTCGACAGTGGTTATTGTCGGCTGCAGACTGGGAAACTAACAAGTCAGGCAAAGTTTTACTTGAACGCAGCAATAACGTAATTTTATAATAAAATTTGTCCTACGATTCTGCTGTGACGACTGTCCTCCGTGTATCATGACCACGCACTGTAGGCTACCTGCGGTGCGGGCTGCCTATTCCACGCTTGTGCGTCTTGCGCTCGAGCATTGCAGAGGAGGCTGTCGCTCAGCAGGGGCTCTATAATATTACAGCAATTTGTCATGGTTTTATTTTGTTCTGCCTGGCCTGAAATTTAAATAATCCGCGACGCAAATATGAGCGGGAACCAGTAAACGTTTTACAGCCCGATCAAACACTCTCCTTTTTCAGGAAATTCAGTTTCTCTGAAAACGAATAGCATCGCCACTGCTCCATATTCAAGCTGCTGTGAGTTAATGAGTGTGCAGAAGAGTCCAGTATTTTAGTTGTGCCTAGCCAGGACAGCAAAAATAGATTCCCACTTTAGTCTCCGATTAGCCTGCTTCACTTGGCTTATCATATGGTAGCCTGCAGCGATCGTGGCGGTTTGTAACAACGCAGTGTACTCGAGCACATTGAGAAGCCCAGCCTTCAAGTTTGCCCCGTTACTTGATCTACCTCACCAGGGAGATGATCAGCGTCCACGGTTTTCTGGACTAAGAAGGCTGCCTACTTGCAAAGGATTGTGTCTGCTCCTAATAATGTTTATTTCTCTCTCTACCTCTTTCTTAGCAACGATGAGTTCCCAGAGAGTTGTACACGCGCAAAAACAGCTCAACATCGTTATACTACTACTGAAAGTATCTATTATACACATATGAATCCATCTCATCCGCTGCTATGTGTAGCCGCTGGCAATGTGATTGGCGGGCAGCCTTCTTAAATTACGTCTCGCTATTCCGAAAAAAAGAGTTATTGTTCAGCACAGTAATGTGCTGCTTATTGTGCACACTTCATAATAACGCCGCGAGTTTTCGCAGACTTGTGACGTCGCAAAACAAGGAGGCGATTTTACGGCACGTTGAAAATTTTTGACGAATAGCGAAGAATCAATGACAAACAATGCGCCGTATTGAAAATAGTTCATTATTATTTTTTGCGCAGTCATGCGTACGTGGTAACTACGCGGCGGATCATTACGCGTCATTTGTTGCGTCATTTTACGAGCAGGTGCTGTGAGCATGACCCAGAAAATTTCGAACAATCATTAACAGCTAACGACCTATACGGAAGGAAACAATGCGGGGTAGTTTAACGTTATAATCGCCCGCATTTTTTCAAGGAAAATTTGAGCTCACACAGTTTACGTAGGCTATTTACTTGGAGGAACCGGAGGGGACGAGTACAGGGCCACTTCACCGCTTTTTCGTCCACCCCCCACCCAAGCTGGGAAAAGTAAGAGGGCAAGGAACGACACCTACTACATAAATTCGCAGTCATTTATAATCTTATACCTATACACAACCAGCTCAATGTGGTTTGCTTTTAAGTATTAATCGACTGAACATGAACTTCTTTTTATGAAAGACTTTATATTAGGGGGCTCTAACAGTAAAGAAATTGGCACTCGGCTTTTCCTGAAGACTTCTGCGAAATACCTTGCTTTGTCAGCCCCATGTTTTGTTTAACAGGTGAGAATTTAAGGCACTACAGTCGTAGCAGGTTCTTCATACTCATCGTATCTACAACGCCAAACTAAGACTGGGAAGTTTTGCTGGTGCAATGCTCAGATGATCAGGTTAAATTTGGGTGTACTTTTTAAACTTTACGGTAATATTTCCAAAACGTTATTAAACACTGCCGTGTTGTCGCGGTATAGGGCGGCCCAGCCTGCACAATCTGTTTGTGCAGAATCTTCCCTGATTTAAAACAAACACTTTTGAAAAGCAAGTTATCTGATCAGTTCTATGAATGTAAAAAAATCACCTCAAATCATATATATATGTGTATAAATAAATAAATAAATAAATAAATAAATAAATAAATATATATACATATATATATATATATATATATATATATATATATATATATATATATATATATATATATATATATATATATATACGCCGGACAGAGTGAGTGAGCGATGCCAGCCCCCCCACTCGCGAACTAGTTGGTACGCCACTGCTTACTCACACATCAGGCGGCATTGTTCGGAGTGTGGCTGCTCCCAGCTGTTCTCTGAGACTGAAATACATTCCAGTCACAGAGATCAGGTGACCAGGGAACTGATCGAGGGTTCCACATCGCAAAAAGAAAAGATTACTGCATTAGCCAAGCATCGATAACTTTGAGCGATTGCGAAGTGTGCTTTTTAGAAAATATGATGTAGTACACCGTCTTGTTGAATATTAACCATGTTTTTCTGCGAAATACACTAGTTGAGAGTGCAGCGGTGTCCCTTTCGTTCCTTTTCTGCCTGTCGTCGTGCGCTGCTTCATATATAATCATATCTCGCCCAACATTCGACATTACTCAACCATCTCCAATCGTCTCCAAACGCGACGGAACGTCGTGAAATCGCAAAATAAAGCGTTTCTGAAAGCTAGAAGCTCATATCTCTGGTGAGAAATTCCACCACCTCCAATCGCCTCCAAACGCGACGAAACGTCGTGAAATCGCAAAATAAAGCTTTTCTGAAAGCTACAAGCTCATATCTCTGATGAGAAATTCCACCACCTCCAACACCCTCCAAACACTATAAAACGTCGTCAAAACGCAGAATAAAGCATTTCTAAAGGCTAGCAGCCTATATGTCTAATCAAAAATTCAATCACATCCAATCGTCTGCAAACGCAACGAAACGTCGTCAAATCACAGAATTGATCGTTTCCGAAAGCTACAAGCTGTTTAATAAAAAATTCAACAATCTCCAATCGTCTCCAAACGCGACGAAACGTCGTGAAATCGCAAAATAAAGAAGCTCATATCTCTGATGATAAATTCCACCACCTGCAATTGTCTCCAAACGCGACCAAACTTCGTCAAATCGTAGAATATATCGTTTCTGAAGGCTAGAAGCTTATATGTTTAATCAAAAATGCAACCATCTCCAATCGTCTCCAAACGCGACGAAACGTCGTCAAATCGCAGAATAGATCGTTTCTGAAGGATAGAAGCTTATATGTTCATTCAAAATTCAATCATCTCCAACGTCTCCTAACGCGACGAAACGTCGTCAAATCTCAGATAGACCGTTTCTGAGGCTAGAAGCTTATAAGTGTAATAAAAAATTCAACCATGTCCAATCGTCTCCAAACGCGACGAAACGTCGTCAAATCGCAGAATAGATCGTTACTGAAGGCTAGAAGCTCATATCTTTGATGAGAAATTCCACCACAGCCAATACTCTCCAAACACTATAAAACGTCGTCAAATCGCAGAATAAAGCATTTCTAAAAAGTAAAAGCTTATCTGTTTAATTAAAAATGCAACCATCTCCAATCGTCTCCAAGCGCGACGAAACGTCGTCAAATCGCAGAATAGATCGTTTCTGAAGGCTAGAACCTCATATCTTTGATGAGAAATTCCACCATCTGCAATCGTCTCCAAACGCGACGAAACGTCGTGAAATCGCAAAATAAAGCCTTTCTGAAAGCTAGAAGCTCATATCTCTGATGATAAATTCCACCACCTGCAATTGTCTCCAAACGCGACCAAACTTCGTCAAATCGCAGAATAGATCGTTTCTGAAGGCTAGACGCTTATATGTTTAATCAAAAATACAACCATCTCCAATCGTCTCCAATCGTCTCCAAACGCGACCAAACGTCGTCAAATCGCAGAATAGATCGTTTCGGTGGCTAGAAGCTTATAAGTGTAATAATAAATTCAACCATGTCCAATCGTCTCCAAACGCGACGAAACGTCGTGAAATCGCAGAATAGTTCTTTACTGAAGGCTAGAAGCTTATATGTTTAATCAAAATTACAAGCATCTCCAATCGTCTCCAAACGCGACGAAACGTCATCAACTCTCAGAATAGACCGTTTCTGAGGCTAGAAGCTTACACGTTTAATCAAAAATACAACCATCTCCAATCGTCTCCAAACGCTACGAAACGTCGTCAAATCGCAGAATATTTCTTTTCTGAGGCTAGAATCTTATAAGTGTAATAAAAAATTCAACCATGGTTAATCGTCTCCAAACGCGACGAAACGTCGTGAAATCGCGAAATGAAGCGTTTCTGAAATGTAGAAGCTCATATCTGTGATGAGAAATTCCACCACCTCCAATCGTCTCCAAACGCGGCGAAACGTCGTGAAATCGCAGAATAGGTCTTTACTGAAGGCTAGAAGCTTATACGTTTAATCAAAAATACAAGCATCTCCAATGGTCTCCAAACGCTACGAAACGTCGTCAAATCGCAGAATAGATCGTTCCTGATGGCTAGCAGCTTATACGTTTCATCAAAAATACAAGCATCTCCAATCGTCTCCAAACGCGACCAAACGTCAAATCGCAGAATAGGTCGTTACTGAAGGCTAGAAGCTTATATGTTTAATCAAAATTACAAGCATCTCCAATCGTCTCCAAACGCGACGAAACGTCGTCAAATCGCAGAATAGGTCGTTACTGAAGGCTAGAAGCTTATATGTTTAATCAAAATTACAACCATTTCCAATCGTCTCCAAACGCTACGAAACGTCGTAAAATCGCAGAATAGATCGCTTCTGATGGCTAGAAGCTTATCTGTTTATTAAAAAATTAAACCATCTCCAATCGTCTCCAAACGCGATGAAACGTCGTGAAATCGCAAAATAAAGCGTTTCTGAAAGGTAGAAGCTCATATCTTTGATGAGAAATTCCACCACCTCCAATCGTCTCCAAACGCGACCAAACGTCGTCAAATCGCAGAATAGGTCGTTACTGAAGGCTAGAAGCTTATATGTTTAATCAAAATTAAAACCATCTGCAATCGTCTCCAAACGCTACGAAACGTCGTCAAATCGCAGAATAGGTCGTTACTGAAGGCTAGAAGCTTATATGTTTAATCAAAATTACAACCATTTCCAATCGTCTCCAAACGCTACGAAACGTCGTAAAATCGCAGAATAGATCGTTACTGAAGGCTAGAAGCTTATAAGTTTAAGCAAAATTACAACTATTTCCAATCGTCTCCAAACGCTACGAAACGTCGTCAAATCGCAGAATAGATCGTTTATGATGGCTAGAAGCTTATACGTTTAATGAAAAATACAAGCATCTCCAATCGTCTCCAAACGCTACGAAACGTCGTCCAATCGCAGAATAGATCGTTTCTGATGGCTAGCAGCTTATACGTTTCATCAAAAATACAGGCATCTCCATTCGTCTCCAAACGCGACCAAACGTCGTCGAATCGCAGAATAGATCGTTTCGGAGGCAGAAGCTTATAGGTGTAATAAAAAATTCAACCATGGTTAACCGTCTCCAAAGGCGACGAAACGTCGTGAAATCGCGAAATAAAGCGTTTCTGAAATGTAGAAGCTCATATCTGTCATGAGAAACTCCACCACCTCCAATCGTCTCCAAACGCGACCAAACGTCGTCAAATCGCAGAATAGGTCTTTACTGACTGGCTAGAAGCTTATATGTTTAATCCAAATTACAACCATCTCCAATCGTCTCCAAACGCTACGAAACGTCGGCAAATTGCAGAATAGATCGTTTCTGATGGTTAGAAGCTTATACGTTTAATCAAGAATACAAGCATCTCCAGTCGTCTCCAAACGCGACCAAACGTCGTCAAATCGCAGAATAGGTCGTTACTGAAGGCTAGAAGCTTATATGTTTAATGAAAATTACAAGCATCTCCAATCGTCTCCAAACGCGACGAAACGTCGTCAAATCGCAGAATAGGTCGTTACTGAAGGTTATATGTTTATTCAAAATTACAACCATTTCCAATCGCCTCCAAACGCTACGAAACGTCGTAAAATCGCAGAATAGATCGTTTCTGATGGCTAGAAGCTTATCTGTTTATTAAAAAATTAAACCATCTCCAATCGTCTCCAAACGCGATGAAACGTCGTGAAATCGCAAAATAAAGCGTTTCTGAAAGGTAGAAGCTCATATCTTTGATGAGAAATTCCACCACCTCCAATCGTCTCCACACGCGACCAAACGTCGTCAAATCGCAGAATAGGTCGTTACTGAAGGCTTGAAGCTTATATGTTTAATCAAAATAAAACCATCTCCAATCGTCTCCCAACGCTACGAAAGGTCGTCAAATCGCAGAATTGATCGTTTCTGATGGCTAGAAGCTTATACGTTTAATCAAAAATACAACCATCTCCAATCGTCTCCAAACGCTACGAAACGTCGTCAAATCGCAGAATAGGTCGTTACTGAAGGCTAGAAGCTTATATGTTTAAGCAAAATTACAACCATTTCCAGTCGTCTCCAAACGCTACGAAACGTCGTCAAATCGCAGAATAGATCGTTTCTGATGGCTAGAAGCGCATACGTTTAATCAAAAATACAAGCCTCTCCAATCGTCTCCAAACGCTACGAAACGTCGTCCAATCGCAGAATAGATCCTAGCAGCTTATACGTTTCATCAAAAGTACAGGCATCTCCACTCGTCTCCAAACGCGACCAAACATCGTCAAATCGCAGAATAGATCGTTTCGGTGGCTAGAAGCTTATAAGTGTAATAATAAATTCAACCATGTCCAATCGTCTCCAAACGCGACGAAACGTCGTGAAATCGCAGAATAGGTCTTTACTGAAGGCTAGAAGCTTATATGTTTAATCAAAATTACAAGCATCTCCAATCGTCTCCAAACGCGACGAAACGTCATCAACTCTCAGAATAGACCGTTTCTGAGGCTAGAAGCTTATACGTTTAATCAAAAATACAACCATCTCCAATCGTCTCCAAACGCTACGAAACGTCGTCAAATCGCAGAATAGTTCTTTTCTGAGGCTAGAAGCTTATAAGTGTAATAAAAAATTCAACCATGGTTAATCGTCTCCAAACGCGACGAAACGTCGTGAAATCGCGAAATAAAGCGTTTCTCAAATGTAGAAGCTCATATCTGTGATGAGAAATTCCACCACCTCCAATCGTCTCCAAACGCGACGAAACGTCGTGAAATCGCAGAATAGGTCTTTACTGAAGGCTAGAAGCTTATACGTTTAATCAAAAATACAAGCATCTCCAATGGTCTCCAAACGCTACGAAACGTCGTCAATCGCAGAATAGATCGTTCCTGATGGGCTATCAGCCA
>NW_023614614.1:0-40001 GCF_013339695.2 Rhipicephalus sanguineus
GTGCACGGCTTCGTTACGTCGAGAACGGCCGGGCTCGGCGGCGCGGCTCACGTACAAGCTCGCTTTGATCGGCCAGTTTCGAGTCCTCGGGCACTGGCGCGGTAATTTACGGCCTTTAAGCTATTGATCTCCTCTTCATCGGCGCGATGCGGAAAGGATGTCTGGCCCTTGAAAGAAGGCGATGCCACGCGTGCAGAGGGCGCTGATCTGTACCGTCGTGGTCTCGCGCCACGCCGAATCAGACGGGGATACATGCCCGGGTTCGCGGCGTTGCAATGCAACGCCGGAGACCTTTCACGGTTCACCTCACGAATCCGAGCCAGTGAACGGCACGTCCGAACGCCTGTTCGTTGCAAAGATCTAAAGCTGCTATCAGTTCTCGGTATTCCGAATCGCACAGCCGGTCTTGCCGCTTGGTTTGCCGCTTGGTGGCTTGTGTCACGATTCGTTCTGCAGCGCGGCCGACTTGTTTTACCTTTTGTCCGCGTCGTGGGTGTCTTCTTTTTTTCTTCTTCTTATAAATCACTTTATCATCCAGAGACTTCGCAGGACAGGGAATTTTCGTGCCGGAGACCAGTATCGTGTACGCTGGTGAAGATTTACATCTACGAAATAGCGGCGTACAAAACGCTTTATAGACCAATTATTCATGAGTAACGAGTGATCGAACATGTAGACCACAAGAAAGGATGACAGTCGACTCGACATACATTCCTATCAATGCTTTATCTCCTACACAGAAGCCATCGCAAAGCTACACAAGACTTATCGTCGCGTCCGCATATGTTGTTCTTATTATTGCCGACTTTATGCTGGTACATACAAAACACGTGTTCCTAACGCTGATGCTACTAATAGAAGCCTCTCAGGCCGCTCTAATATAACGTGCACAGTTTATATATAGCAAGTACACACAGGTTCCAAATCTTTTCAGTTTTTACTTGCGTACATGTGTTGATAGCATCAACTCCGCGCAGTTAACACAACTAACCCTCCACCTTTCGATATCAGACATCGCGGAGAGTGCTTACACGCTCATTCCACTCAAAAGCCTAAATATAAAGCAGACACTGCGTTTCGACACTATGCTATCACAATTACACGAAATGGGATGAAATAAAAATTTATAGTCGACTATCAATTTTCGCCTGTTGCCTGCAACGGGATCCCTTTGTTGGCAACAGGCAAAAGCCTATGTTCTCACGGTACGCTAACCACTCTACTTTGACGTTGTCAGTCGACTGCATTGTTCCATTCCTCCTGAAGCTTTCTACACGTCACCCGTGGCTGCACTGTGTGCTATATTGGTCAAGAGACGATGTCATGTGATGAACTCACCAGATGACGGCACTGATGGCGTCACGGTGACGTCAATAATTCTGTCGATTTGTGAGGTCATGATAACGTTACATGATGCCGTTGTCGCTGCCTTGTTTAGGCGAGAAGCGAAAGAAGTGCACTTCTAGCCACGCGACGCTCTGCTTCTTTGCCGAGGTCGGCTGAACGCAATGGTCGCAAACATTTATTACTCAGTTTTTTTACGCGCGTAAGCATTTCTACGTCGACTCAACGAACGAGAAAAACGTCAGTACGTTTGTCCCTTTGTACTTCTGCCACGTAATACGATCATCGCTAAAAAGGAATAAGTTTACAAAGGAAAAATTTGCTTGGCACTGGGTTTTAAACAAAGACCCGCACGCTCAGAAGGCGAGTCCGTTGGACCCACTGTTGTTATTTCAGTTTCATGTGAATATTATATAGCTGATGCTATCCAATTTTCAAATCCCGTTTATTCGCCGAGGATTGCCTGCTATACAGGGAAATAAAAGGCGTGGATGTTGTGGCTCTTCTCCAACAATACTTATAGACAGAATCAACGAATGGTGTGTAAAATGCTTCAAAGTAAAACTGGTATGCGCGAAATGACAAACAGAGACACAGTAAGACGAACACGGACGTGCGCTCGTCCGTGTTCGTCTTACTGTGTCTCTGTTTGTCATTTCGCGCATACCAGTTTTACTTGGAATTATGAACCAACTCACCCAGCTGTAAGTTTTATTGTATGAAATTGCATATGAAAGTAAATTTATAGGGACACTAAAGAGCAGAACTATTTTTCTCGCATTAGTAAACTGCTCTTTCACGATACCAAAACACCATGCTTGCCGCGAGAAGACGCTTAGTAAGCGAGAAAAAGCGCAAAAAGAAAATGTGTATGGCGACGCCACCTTGAAGTTTCCGCACCATTCACCGTGACGTCACATATTTTGGAGGCACCTGCTAAAGCCTACGTAGTCGCTAATCGGTAGAAATGAAGTACATTGCCCTCTGAGGAAGCCATAGACTTTACATACCAAGTTTGAGGAAGTTTGGCTGAGCCAGTGGCGCCAAAATACGATAAACACAGTTTTAAATCCATGACCTCACGCGTGGAGATTTCGGCGTGAAATTTAACAATGAAACTTTGGTTTTGATTTTCTCGTTTATTAATGAACCTATGATGGTGAAATTAACGACGTTAGAGTTCTCAGAGTACAATTTCTCAATCTAAACCGATTCATTGTTTCTCTTTAGCGTCCCTTTAAGCAAAACAGATTACATAAGAAGTTACACGTGAGCAATTATAGTATGAATAATATGCATCCAAAAGGCACATCTGATAGCAAATACCTGGTTATTTATTTTACATCTACACGAATGCAGGTTGATTTTGTTGCAACAAGGACTGGCAAAGCATTGAGGTTCTTGCGACGAAATGCGAAAACTTTTTCTATACCAACTGAAGAATTACTGTATCAGACTAATGTTAGACTCATCCTTTATAATATGCCTGCACAGTTTGGTACCTTCCAGCAAAGTGAGTAAATAACAAATTGTGAAGTATCGTGAATTTAGCTGCTCGGCTGTCGACATAAGTTGCGGTTGAAGTTCTTTCATGCTGTCTATCACTGCCGTGTCGGAATTGAAAAGGTGAAATATTTACTTGCACCTCACTATGTCTCAGGCCACGTAGATTATAGGCTCACGGTACAGGAGATCGCATGCAGGACTCACGTACTTTGATTATCCTTTCTTTTTCCTAGAGATATTCGCCAATGAAACCATTTGCCTTAAAACACTGCCTCTGTAATGTCTAGTGATGTTTTCGCGTTCAAACCTTTCCGGTGATATGTGTATTTTGAGGGAAAATTTAGACGCCTAAGCACCACCAGAAGAAAGACGAAACGCAAGAAAAGGACGTCACTCGCAACTGATTTTATTCGCAGAACAGTTGAAAACATATAAGCCGCACCACACAGCCGCAAACAGCACTGCCTCACCTAATCACGACACATCAAACACGAGGGCATTGAAAAGCCATATTTAACCCAGCAAACACGTACAAAATTCAAACTCAGACGTGCGCAAAACCGCAGACGTGTCACTTATACACAATTCGCCTTTCTTTTTTATCCAAAAAAAGGCTTCCATTATTTCCTCATTTCTTTCCTCAAGGTAATGTACTAACTAGTCCAGCAACAAGTTCTAAAATATGTGTGTTGTTGTCACTGATCGTGATCAGTTAATTAGTGACTGTGGTTGATTAGTTGTGTGGCTGACATTGTATCTTTTTTTCTTGTCCTTTTTTTGTATACCCTCGCACACTGTAATGCCTGTAGGCGCTGTGGATAAATAAATAAATAAATAAATAAATAAATAAATAAATAAATAAATAAATAAATAAATAAATAAATAAATAAATAAATAAATCTCTGCGCTGCACATCCACGCTTGCAGAATGTGAGCATCGTGGAATCATATGAATGCGTTGTACCCGCGGTGCAAAAGAAATGCAAAAGAAGACTTTGTATGAAGAATTCATTGAATTTCGTGGTAAATGAATAAAATCCTCTTCTAAGACAACATACAAAGCCCATATGTAGGATTATACAAATCGGGAAAATTTAGACTTTGCGAAAATTTAATGCAAACTCATGTTTCGGTGGTCGTGTAATGCTCATTCTGCTGGGCCTTTCCATACGCCGAAGAAAGCTGCTAAGGAGTTTAAAGATTCCATGCCGTGCCACACGAAAGCAGCGTTCTAGGGAAGGTCGCAACCTACAATAAATGTGGACGCTTACGCACCGCCTAGACAACTCCCAAAAAAGATGGTACGTGGATTTCTTTCTTGTTTTCTTTTTTTGCCCATGCGTAATGTTGACGCCCGCTTTGCGACTCACGAGACATGTAAGAATAAACTACGTGATTAATCTCGATTTAAAAATCCAAAAAACTAACTTAATTTGCATAGCCGGTCGCAACTTAAGAATAAATACAAGCTCCGCCCACAAAGTCATGGTGTACGTGTAATTCATCCCTGCAGGAGTATCGTACCAGCTGATTTTAGTTCGAAGCGCAGGTAATTTTTCTCCTCTAATGTAAATACCAGGCATATTGAAAATAAAAAGACTGCTTTTCTAACTAAAATGTTGTCTTTCGCTGAATATTGCTGATTTCGCTGAATCAGAACCTCTGGCAAAAAAATTGTCGGAAAGTTCCCGTTGTGTATTCTAAAGCAAGTCACGCAGACATGTTTTTTTGTACGGCAACGCCTATAAGCTAAGCATCACGTCTTAAGTCTTTGTTTCACTTCTTTTTCTTTATTGTACCGTTCACTTTGGGGACAGCTAACCGGTCTGCCATAGCAAAGCCACGGTCGCTCGATAAAAAGAAAAAGCTTTCAATCGTCTAAATGACTTTTTCAAACATTACTATACTCCATTCTATGTATAGCAGTCAACGCTGTGTAAGCTAGCAAGAGTTTTTGCAGTAGTAGTGATCGCAACAGCAAATAGTTCTTGGTTGTTTCACACGCACAACGTGATTACTTTCAGTTATAGGCTCAGTAATAAATTAGAGTTTTTATGGCTTAGAGATGAACGACTCTGTTATACGGCTTTGAATATGTCGTTCTATATCTGTTAGCGTTTCGTTTTCTTCGTTCCTTTGTTTTTTGTTTGAAATGTCGCGACACTTGACGCGATTACCCTTTCTCTGCCCGGGCGAGCACTTACAACGACGAAACGCGGCTATGAGACGCGCGGAGTACATTTTGCTCAGCGAATTTCTTGCGTAGCCTTCACAGCGGCGACTGCTATGTATGAAACGGGGTAGAGAACTATTGAAAAATCTTGGTTTAATACTCATCACTCGACCCGATCATGCCTCAGAAATTCCGCACTTACCTGGTCTCAGTGACCATTCGTTGCTTTCACTTGACATTCGCATCACAACCGCTCTAGTAACACCTAAAAGTACTCGTGACTATAAGAAACCTAATTTTGATGCCTTTAAGCAGGATTTATCTGATTTCCTTTATTTTTTCGGACGGCCTTGGTTACCACTACGAATATATATATTCTGCTACGAATATTCTCATCGCACTCAAAGCTCGGTGATGCAACTCGTACCTTGAGTGGTTACGTGATGGAGAAAAAAAGCGTTTTTACCACATTGCTTGCAGGTCTGGCCTAATGACAAGTGGGAGGTTTGTCGCGATGTCATCCATAGGCGTGCGCAGGGCTCTCTATGAAGTGCGCAAGGTTTCACCACCGAACAAAATTTTGTTCGCAGTTTTTCATTCATCGTACATGCACAGATTGGAACCACCATCCGGATCAATAACCGGCATCCAAAAGAATTTTTGTTTCCGTAACAATTTAGCTAACATTGTACACAAAGGCTCGCAAAAATGATTTCATTCGTACTATATCTTTCTTACTTTCCATAGTGAGTAAATACCACATCAGTTGTAATTTTATAACCCATGAACATGACGCTCGTATTTTGCATTCTATTTCTCTTATTCATCTTGCATTGTTTTCAACCACTTCCCGTCTGTAATACCCTTGGCCGTGAGGGTAACAATAAATAAACGATTAACTTTGCATGTCGTACTATGGGATAAAACAGAAACATGTTTTTAATTGTCTGAGAACAAGCAAGTTGGGTAATCGGAACCTGTTGTTCTACTTGTTAACATAAGTAGTACATGCATAAGTGTAACTAAATATTGTTGTCGTCGCGGTCTCAGAAGAGTTTATTTTGTTGAACAAGATTCGAAACGATACTTGAGCTAGATACAGGGGTACTGCATATATAGTATGAAATATTCATTTCTGCGCCTTCTCTGCGGCACGTCATTGTGCAGATGGCATCCACTCAAGCTTAGAGACAAGTTGAACTAAAGGCTTTTTAATGAAACAAAAATAAATGATGTAGTTATCGCTATTTCTTAATGACGGCTACATATTTTGACGCTTGGTTATTAGGATTAAAATAAAATTGAAGCAAAAGTTGTAGCCTTGCGTCGTACTCGCATTTGGACATTCTCGTGCGTGAATTTTGCATTACTTTATTGTTATTGATAAATTTACGACGCAAATTATTGTGCAATAGAAGAGGAGTAGCCGGAGCCATACCTAGGCACCAACCTCTCCCTAAACCCACTGAATAAAAAAACAGAGCCCGCTAACGATTGGCAAACACAAGAATGATGCACATTTTAGATGTTCACTTCAATACTGCCTCTTTGGATATGTTCTTGTATCAAGACGTCCGGAAGACTGTTCGTATCATTATGTCTAACTTGATTCAGATGCTGTTATGTCACTGGCATGTCACAGTTCATGCTGCTTGCTCACACTATGGTGAGTTCCGAGAATGTTGGTCATTGATAAGTTACATAGGCAATGATGTCATTCTGAGTGCTGTTGCAAAATACTGTTTGACGTGATAATTTGTACTCCAAGTAGCCACTGAAAAATTAACTATTGTAGTCATGCACACTGTACAATACAAATTATTCAATAAGTTTTTACACATGCGCCCTGTGACCAGCGAAACCGGAGACGGCAGAGAATAAGGTTATGTGATGAAATTAGGAAATTTGCAGGCGTAATATGGAAACAGCATGCGCGAGAGAGGGTAAATTGGAGCTCATTATTAGAGACATTCGTCCTGCGGTGCACATGAAATTGGCTGACGAAAACGTATGTAGGTTATGATTTCTTATGAACCAGGATGAAAAGCGAATTCTTTATGTCAGCCAATCACTTAATCAATACACATTTTTATTCCGCCTACATTAATACAGAAACATTGAGAAGTAAAGCTGTTTTAATGCAACATTGACTATATTCCCAGCCCTGTAATGTAACGGTTATGATGCTTTGGTACAGCATACAAAATGGAAACTTTACAAAGTATCATATTTCGATATGACATATGCTAGATGATGAAAGAACTTAGAGGTAATATAGTGTTATAGTGAGTTTGATTCATTACATAACATTTTGGGCGACATAAATGAATCAAAGTATTTTTGGAAAAATGGAGATCTGAATACTGCATAGATGAGGTAACGGAAAATATCAGTGAACATTGCATAGAAAAGGCAAAGCACGCAACGAAAAGGCAAAGCAAAGCCACAGCATACCAGACAAACTATAGGCGCAATCTATCGAACAACCAAGTGCATGATCACTGACGTGCAACTACAATACAGTTTGCAAAAGGTGCTCCACAATCCATACCCCGCAACCATGATGTTACTGAAATAATCATCCATACCCTTACATAAACATAACTCTACAGTTATGTTAGACATAGAAGGGCGAATACAAGTATCCGGATCAGCCTCATATCCTTTTTGAAGGGTTAACGCTTATTTTTTCGCAAAGACGAGTATGTACCTTGCCATCGCCGAATGAAGGAATCCTTCGCTCATTTAGCATTGCAACGCAGCGCTCCGCTCCTATACTGCACGTGAGTTTCGCACTTGCAATGCCTTAAAAATGATAAATTTCCAACACAGGCAGCCTAGGTGTCTCAGATAGCGGAAGAAACGAGGAACGAAATAAAAATTCTGCCATCATTCCGCACTGTGAGACAGTATGACACTTGCGTCAGTTACCCGTCATTGTTCTTCACTGATAAAGAGTAATTTCCTTAGTACTAAGCTTGATTATTGACAGATAAATTATTCCTTGTGATAGCATACAATTTACGCATGCACCATGTAGTTTGCCGGCAGTTACTATAACAGTACAGTGAAAACTCCTTAATTCGGAGTTCACGGGACCGGAAAAACTGTCCGAATTACCATTTGTGCCAAATGATTACATTTATTTCGGTACCTTAACTTCGGATTTGGGCGACTTCCTATTATAATTAAAGAATATTTTTTAGGAATAAGAAAATTTATTAAACTTCCGCTTCTTTTGGCCTTCTTTTGGATTGATTATTTGCTTACTGGCTCGGCAGCATCTGGTAATTCTGACAGCAACAGTGCAAAAGCCGCAATTTTCGTCCTTTGCGACTTCGTCCACACCGTGAACACGGATCAAGTACCCCTGTCTCAATAGGAAACGTGCCCTCAACCCATACCTTATTACGTACCAACAACGCGATTATGGATGGCGACGACGCCTTTCAGAAAGCCCGCGGCTGTTTCGGTTGTCCGCGCACGCCGTTTTCGTTCATTTGCGTCGCACATTTGCGACACTGCGCGCTCAGCGCGCTCCGAGGATCGTCCGAATTAAAATATGAGCGAAATAACGAGAGTTTGATGCCATTAAACAATGCGTACGTTGGCCGGGACCACAGAACACGTCCGAATTGCATTGCATTTATCGCGTCGTGTGACCAGACTACGTCGAGCAAAACGCTCTGGTGACTTAACAAAGCTCCAACAGTTTGTTAGCGCAAAAAACGAACTTTGTGCTAAAATTAAGGCAGCGAAAGAATTTTATTACAGGGTTACCTTGCCGAAGCTAATGAAAGCAAATCCCCGTAAATTCTGGAAGGCTATCCAACCATCTGGGTCTTCATCGCACACGATGACAATTGACAACGTTGCAGTTTCTGATCCACAGACAATCGCTTATGCTTTCAACGGCTACTTCCACTCAGTCTTTACTAGTGACAACTCGTACATCCTTGTTTTTCATTCAGAATCTCACCCTGGAATTGACGATGTGTCGTTGTCACTTGAGGGCGTACTCAATCTCATTTTAAATTTAGACACCAAGAAATCATGCGGTCCCGACGGCATCCCGACAGCTTTTCTAGTTAGATACTCTGTTTGGTGTAGCAGATACCTCACAATTATTTTTAGAAAATCTCTCTCGTCAGCCACACTTCCTTTCTCGTGGAAATGTGCTTCAATTGTGCCCTTATTTAAATCAGGTAATGCTCAATTATTAAGCAATTATAGACGAATCTCTTTAACAGCGCATTCATGTAAAATGCTAGAGCATATTATATTTAAACATATCATGAAATTCCTTGAAACGAACAAAACCTTAAGCACTTACCAGCACGGCTTCAGACGCGGTCTTAGCACTATTACTCAACTTACAGAATTCGTTCATGACATCAGCAGCTCGATGGACATAGGTGACCAGGTTGACACCATTTTCATAGACTTCGCCAAGGCATTCGACACTGTCTCACATCCTAAATTATTGCACAAGTTGTTTGTCATACTAAAGAACGTGTCCTTGCTTGGCTGGATATCCGACTTTCTTTCGCAGCGTTCACAGTATGTGTGCTTCAGCTCTACTAACTCGTCTTCGATGCCTGTTTCATCAGGTGTTCCCCAAGGTTCTGTGCTGGGCCCCCTGTTATTCCTTCTTTATATTAATGACCTCCCCTTGCACACCCCTGCGAAAATACGCCTTTTCGCAGATGACTGCGTCCTATACCATACTGTTAAATCTCCACTGGATCATGCCACTCTCAACAATTCCTTCTCTCACTTTTGTAGCTGGTCCAAATCTTGGCAAATGAATATTAACTTCTCCAAGACCGTCGTTATGTCATTTACCTGACGTTCATGTCCCTTGACGTTTGACTATGGTTTTAACAATATTAGTTTGTGCAGGGTGAACGAATTCAAGTACCTCGGTATCCTTATGACACACAATCTCTCATGGTCTAAACATATTGATCTCACATGCAACAAGGCTCTTAAGAAATTAGGCTATTTACATCGTACGCTCAGTCTTGCTCCTCAAGAAACCAAACTGCTAACCTACAAAGCTCTAATTCGTCCCATCCTCGAATATGGTTGCGTGGTGTGGAACCCACATAAGAAATGTGACATTAAAAAACTAGAATTTGTTCAAAAAAGAGCTGTGCGCTTTATATGCAAAAGATATGACAGGGATTTTTCTCCGTCGAATTTTCTTCCTCAACTAGGTCTCACTATACTTGCGAAGCGTCGCCACGTTGAATGCCTAATATTTCTTTACAATCTAATCAATTCTCCCCGCCTCGACACTCTAGACAGTTATCTTAAGTTCTCCAGACCTTTATCTACACGGAGCGATCACGCCCTTAACATTACATCATTTTTCACTCGCACTGACATGTTCAAATATAGCTTTTTTCCTGCGACTATAGAAGCCTGGAATTTGTTGCCCGGAAGTGTGCGTTGCTTACCACTCAAAGAATTTCTGGAAGCATGTTCATGAATGTTGATTTGCTGTTATTGTTTTGTTTTTTTTTCCCCACTCCTGCAATGGCCTCATTGAGGCTGCAGTATGTAAAAATAAAAAAATAAATAAATAAATGTAGGTATATGCATCAAGCTCAACAGCTGAAAAATACACTGCATATTACTTTTAGTTTTGCTTACACTTCTTTCGAGCATATGAAATGTATAAATTATATAATTTGGCCCAGTAAATTGAAGACCAAGACGAGGAGCTATATGAAATATTTAACGATATCAGCGGCTTTCCATACAGGTGTAAGCATACGCAATATAAGGCAGCGAGCAGGAGCTACCTATGCTTGAAAATTTGATGAGATAATAATAATTCAGTCATGAAAGTCGCATCATTATACACTGGGGTAGGAAATGTGTATAATTAAAGGGCATACAACCGAAAAGGACCGCACAAATTGCCTAATATTGAGAAGCATTACAGGGCTTTCCCAGTAAAATAGACAATCAAGACATTTCACTGCCTATTGCATTTCCTGAATAGCCTAGGAAAGATATATTTTTCGATCCCTCTTCAGCCTTGAAGAATCATCGAAGTGTTATGCGTTAATTACATCGCATTGTTTACCCATCCTAGTTGTGGTCACTGAAAATACTAAAGCAGTAGTCACACATGGCTTCGCACGTATTATTCTTTCATCCAACGTGAAATTCAACAGCTCACATACAAAAATGGCATGAAAGTTATTTGTAAGTTTGCGAACTGCGAAGCCAAGTAACAGGTATAGTAGTAAATGATGGGTACAGTTGTTGCCATTAAGCACATGCAGGCAATCTGCCCTGTGTGCCAGGGCAGATATAATGTTCCCAGTACGGTGACTGCTCCATCATACACTTATTAGAAAATGCAGACACCATGGATATTCATTTCGTCGCGGGTACCAAAGCATGTTTCATTGCAAATATTAAGGATTGGCAAATATTCGAAAATTCCGAATTAAGAATTCAACAGCGTGCCATTCGATTTGGTACTCGAATCGAATAATGTATATTAGAAATACCGAATGTTTTTCGAATATTTTTTAACAATAAGCACCGATGAAAATACCTCAAATGAACAAAACCTTGGAACAGAAAGGGGTAACTTATCTTGTTTTTATCAATGAAAACCAGGACGCATACAGCCCAAGGTTTCACGGGACTACGACGCTATATTGATTATACGATGACGGCGATTTTGCAAAAAGCTCCAGCGTCGCCCAAGCGACAATAATCAATCCACTATCTTCATGTTGACTCATGAATATTGTTTGATATTTATGCATCAGTTTTAACTAAACTCTGTTCACAAAGTGCCATGTTGAATATTATAGTCACTCCTGTATTCCCCCCCCCCCCCCAACCTGCAGTTACAAAATATTCCTAAGGCTCTAGTTGCTGTTGTATACGAGCTTGTCTCAGATTACAATATTGTTGTATTTTTATCGGTTAGAAGTAATCTTATTATTTCTTTGTTATAGCTAGTGATTATTTGTTTCAAATAAAATTGTGAACTTCTTGGACTGTTTCTAAAATGGTTACATTACCCTTCTAGGGCTGCTTTAAAAATGGTTGCCTTACTATCCGAAAACTATTCGAGTAGTATTCGATTTGTATTCTATTCGGTTCGAAAATTCACTGTGCGCACATCCCTACAAATAATATATCTATTGGGACGTCATTTTACGCGGGTGGGTTAGTGTATCTGAAACACTAACGGAATTGCAAAATCGTGGAAGATGACATTGTAGTCTCAATTTTGTCATTATCGACAAAATTAGAACATAAACAACTCCACTTGGCAGCTAAACCCGTAAGAGATCATGAATGTTGTGTTTATTTTTTCAGTGAGCTCCAGAAATGAAAATTTAGCTTGGAAAAAAGTCATCTCCAATGGTACCGAGGTGAAATTGGTGAACAGAGGCTTGGAAAAAGCAGTTAGCCAAAGCTCTTGAGTGCCTACAACGATTAAAACATTTAAGAGTGAAATCCAAAATGAAGACGGCACATTAAACTCGGTACTCTTATTTCTTCTATTGTATAGGGCGATCCTTTTAGAACTGACCTATTTTAGGAGCTGGCTCACCAGGTTCTTAAACTGGGGCAATGTCCCGCGCCGTAAGCGTAACCTTAGTTCCAGAGGCGACCGCTACAGGCGCAGCTCGCGCGAAAGAGAAGTCTTCTTCCTCTTGTTCTTCGAGCGCCTTGATGATGATATTAACGCAGGCAAAACCACATATAGCATAGCCAACTGTAGCATATGCGCACGCTCGCGCGAAAGAGAAGTCTGCTTCCTCTAACGCCTTGATGATGATAATAACGCAGGCAAAACCACATACCACATATAGCATAGCCAATTGCAGCATGCGCGCGCTCGCGCGAAAGAGAAGTCTTCTTCCTCTTCGAGCACCTTGATGATGATATTAACGCAGGCAAAACCAAATATAGCATAGCCAACTGTAGCATATACGCACGCTCGCGCGAAAGAGAAGTCTTCTTCCTCCTGTTTTTCGAGCGCCTTGAAGATGACATTAACGCAGGCAAAACCACATTTCCTCGATTTCCTCGACCACACGTCATATGCCATAGCTGCAAGGTCTGCGACCGCTTGTGGTTCGACAACAACCTGACCAGAATTGCTACTATAACAACGTGTCACGTCTTTATATGACAGTAGAGGAATTGCATGGAGCATTTACGGTTTACCCGATTATCTCCGAGCCTGCTCCTCAATCATCATTCACTTCGTGGATATGGCGTGATTTTTCATTGGGCTGCAGTTTTGTTAAAAATTATTCGATTTTCATGCGGTTTGCGGCAAAACATTTAGGACGGAAGAAAATTTAACACCACATCTCGTTTTTTTTTATATGCAACACGGACGACTAAAATAAATAACAAACAACAAAAACCGAGACATTGCACCAAATTCCATACAAGAGTGACTACACACTTTTGAAATCAGAACAGTTGGACGTTTCAGGTGATCATTTGAACACCTGTCGTAGGGTAAGTGATTTGTGAACTTTAAAAACATTTACTAGTCACGTTTGGTATGCCTCATGGCAATCACATTTTTTAACGTTTTATAAGCGCAAGCCATCCCTCTTTGTATAGCATTTCGTGGTTTACATTATTTTATCCTTATTTTTTACGTTTAACATCAGAAAAAGGGGCGAGAAATAAAATTTTCATCCTTTCTGAACTTTTTGCCTCGAACTGCATTAAAGTCGGATACTCTGCAACAGCACTACAGCCCAATGAAATGGTCAGTTCTAAAAGAATCACCCTGTATATTGTTGATGGTGAATGCACAGATGTAAAACAATTTTATTAACTCCTTTATGACAAAGAACTCGAAGGCTGATGGGCATTTATTTCGGTTAAAGCCAATTTAAACATATTTTCTTAGTTTCTCTGTCTCGTATAGCGCTGCACCACCGAACATTAAACGTTATTCAGTGAGAAGACCTTGTACACTCATCATGGACGTTAGGTTCGTCACGCTTTCTTGATAATCCAGGCAAGATAAATATACGTACAAGCTTGCTGCGCCTGCAATCGTTTCCCAGGAACACTGAGTGTTGTTCGTCGATTCCGGGGTGTTATGCAAATAGAAGATTTCCCTGCAGATTTCCTGAGATATCCGAAACTACAGAAGATATTTTCGACTGTCGGACCATTCACATGCAAAGGCTATACAACGCAATGAGCGCTTCTCAACTACTTGAACTACCACGGAGCTCAAGTAAACATTACCGCGGCCCGTATTGTACATCGTGCCCATTTTGTGACAACACACTTGTGGGCTTGCACGGGCTTACTATTAAGCTGTCTTCGCCCCCTCCGTGCAATGGGCTCAAGTCTGGCCGACCACCGACCTCGACCTGCTGGATCCGTGGACCTTTCCAGTCGTTCATTAGATTTATATGCGAAGCCAACTTTGCATGTGTATTTTTATACCACCAATTACTATGCCTAAGGGCAGGCTTTCTAAATAAAAAACTACTTGACTCTTAAAATGACTATTCCTCTAGCTTCACAAACTTCAACAAAGGTATCAAGCACTTATTCCGATTTTTTTTACACCTTCCACCCCCGAAAGCGTGTAAAAACCAACAAACAACTATAAAGATACTCAGCCTTGTAGTTCCGCCGCCGTTAATCAGGGACGCACTGTTTATTTCACATCAAGAGTGTTGACCCCAGGGTCATGCATGATAAAAATATGCTTATGCTTTCCGCTAGTATTATGCCCCGTAAATAAATACGCATATTGCAATCATCCGTTTTCTGTTTTTATTCTCACAAACTATGCGCAATTTGATGTCATGGACGTGTGTGTGTAGATGTTTGCCTTCTACAACATGTCCGTCGACTAAATGCTAAACGCACACCGGCGTGCGCACACTGATTTCAAACATTGTTTCGTGGATCGTCGCACCTCAAGCCATCGTTCAAGGTAGGTGACTTGGTTGCCACGATTGCAACGTATACCAGACAGCGACCGAGAGTTCGTAGGGCTTGAATAAAAAAAAAGAAGAAATAGCAGACACTTCCTGGCATTATTGCGTTTATGTCTATAAACCCAGCTATAGCCGTAAGATCAATTAAAATTTACTGTTTTATTGAGCAGACGTTCCGCATTTCGCAATAAAATACCATCTCTAAAAAAATGCGGATGCGTACTTACAGCTTTTATTACGCGTTGGATAGGATGCCGGACACGCAATAAAAACGTCCGAATTTAGTGCTAGTTAAGCCGGTCTTAACTAGGCGCAGATACAGCCAATATTGGAGCACTGACGTAAGGCCAGTCTTAACTAGACGCGCATACAATTTATACGGGAGCACTGACGCATTTATATGTTTAAGTACCAGACCACATACAGGTAAGACCTCACGACAATTTCGTTGAAAAGCTTTTTTTTTTCTTCACCATATCGAAAAAGCTCTTCTCCAGTTTATTAGTGAACGTTACTACCCTTTTAGTGATCCCTTTGAGCACACAATTTAGTGCTAAGCACCCACCAAGCGGGTTGAGCGGCAAGACTGCCTGAATATTTTCAAGTACGTAAAATATCGCAACACTAAGTTGAAACGGGAAAAGTCTTCCATTTGGCCTTACCCATTAATGTAGGCGCTTGAAAAGTGGCAGTGAGTTCCAATGACATAAAACACAAGGTTTACACAAGCACCGCCACGCCCTCCATTTCTCTTGCGTTTATGTTTCCCACCTCACATTTTATGGCACACCTAAGCCTTTCACGTTCCACGTGACGCAATGAACTTTTTTTAACGCGATAGCATTAAGAGCTCGTCTCGCAGAAATTCCGGTGTCGGCGTCCGCGTCGTTGGCTGTGAGCGAAAAATCAGCGTTGTCCGTGAGCGGAAATTCGAGAGACACAAATAAAATAAATAATAAAAATCTTGGGCTTGAGTGACAATCGAATGCGTAGCAAGCAGTTGTTTTACCACCGAGCCACGCAATTGCTTGAAACTGCTTGGGGAAAAAAACACTATATGAATGTCGTGTTGTGGGATGTCTCCTTAACGCATGTAATATTCCGTGGCAGAAGCGTAGAATCGCGCCAGGCGTCAAAACATGTGAATTGTGCAACTAGTGGGTGTTTTAAAGGCCCACACATTACAAACCGCTCAGACATATTTAATCATCAGCAGCAGCAAAACCATCAACAAAATGAGCAGCTGCGTAAGTTCACGTGTTGCCTTACGGACGCGTAGTGGGCCCTTCGCTGATTCGCAAAAGGGAGAATTGTGGCGTAGCGGGCACTTCGCAACTGCACTTGCAGTAGGCATTCTAGGAACGTTTGAAACGGCCAATGGTACGTGCACAGACGTTCGTTTCTTTCTGGCATGGTTGAAGGTGATGCGCACGGGTCCAGATTATGCTATCGCGTTCTACTCTTGAAGGCGAAGCTCAAGCGTCGTCCACGTTTTTCTTATCCTTATCTCCTTCTCTACTGCTGAGTCATGCCCAATGTTTATGGGTTCCTTTTAATCTGATTTCTGCTTGGTGAATCTCCCATTTGCTGAGTTGTCCTCGAAAGAGCTATAAATCAAGTTGGTTCATACTGATATTTTTCCAAGAAAGCAATGACTTAAAATAACGAAAAAACTAAGTCTAGAATGCACGTTCACATGGTAAACATTTTTTTTCCTGTACACATGTAATCTGTTTTTTTTAGTTTGAACGTTCAGTGTTCATGAATAAGCAAATTGTAGTTTCCGAAGCAATTTCTGGGTAAGCATGAAAGAAAAATATTTGAGCTAGGTTATGTAGCGAACAGGACATACAAACTCCTAAATACATATACTAAATATACATATAACACGACGTTCATTACTTTTAAGAGAGAAAGAGAGAAATTAAAAATAGTGCAAAGTTTATGAGATGACTACCGTATTATTTCGCCTGCTAATTTTGGCTAGTTTTGCTATCCGCTCTTTGGAACAATAGAATGAAATAATACGTGTACTACTGCGCATCTGGCTCATTAAATTCTTCGCGCACTACGAGCAGTTCGCATTACTGAAATCTTTATTTTGATTTCTTTGCACGGATAGCTGAAAAAGCTGTAATGGTATAATTTTTTGGCGGGACAATACTTTTAGCACTGCTGTATGTCGGCTATATATTCTGGGCAATGTCTGCTACATATTCTGAGCTGTGCAATTTGCAGCTAAAACAAGCTGTGCCACGTTTGGCTAAAAAAGAAAGCTCGAAAACTTTGGCCTGTTCAAAGTACATCGGTAGCTGGTTACTAAAATTTGTCTAGGACGTTACAGGCAATCAAGCGTGGATGCCATAAGAGCCTAATGCAACGCAACTGCCTCATTCACATCATGTACATGCATGTATTTCAAGAATAATAGTTTTCTTCTTACCACGCCGCCATCCATCATGCGCGAGTGAAGCTTCCAGACACATCGTTGCTATCAGCGGCGTGTGCCCTGAATTTTTCGTTCTGTGCAGTGTCTGTGTTCTGTTAGCGTACCGTTCGAGATGAAGGTGGGTTCCTTTTGGACGTTGCACCCTAAAACATTCAACTGTAGGCGTTTCAGATTTTAGCTTTCCAACTTCTGTACAGAAGGACGTTACAGCTCTCAATGTAATATTCAGATAAACAAATTTATTCCATTAGTACTGTCCAAGCGACCAAGTGCAGCTAAATTGATTATTTAATTATGTATCTGGAGTCCTACAGCACGGAAGCCGCGTATGCCACACCAAGCATTTTTTTTTGCTTCGAATCACGCGCACAAAAATTAAGTGTCATCCACTGTATCAGATGTCGTGAAAGAGATTACGGTGCGTTTTATTGTTATACTCTAAGAGCTCCGCATCCTCCTTCAAGCTTCTATGCTGGGACTGCAGATCCGATCTGAAGCATGGCATCTTATACACGAACTGCTGTCTGCTCTTAAGAACCAATCTAACAATGAGAGCTCAGGGACAAGCATGCTGTGCCTCTTACATTGCGAAAACAAACAAAATATGCAAATGCACGCTGTAAATTTGTCTGCGCATCGGCGACTGCAGCTTCTCCGCATAAATGTTCAGGGGCTTCGGTCTCCTAGTTTGACCGCCAGACGAGGCAGAGCCTCCACAGACTTAGCAACGAGTGCAAATCAGATGCATGACGCAGGCGAAAAAGAAAGTCTAGACGCTCGTCTCGCCCCGGGACAGAGAAGCTGGAAGCCGGAACACGCCGCTGCCCACTTCAGCAAACCAACACAAGCTTTGCAGGAAAGCGCATACAGGAGACACGTTCTCCCTCTCTCTCCCTCCCCAATCCTGCGTCTTCCTCTTTCCAATCGCATGGAGTCAGCTCAGTTTCTTTTTACTTGCGTTCAGAATCACCCTCCAGACAACAGGCGTCGCTTGGGAAGACGTCAAGGGGGAGAGGTAGGTAGGATGAGACGACGGAAGAAGAGGGAAGGGGGGAGGCAGACACGATATGCCTTCGTTCGTGGACCTAAGCCCTGGCCTGCTCCGAAAGCGGCGACCAACACAAGTGGATAAAATTGCATGGAGAGGTTGGGGAGGAGGAGAGGGATGAGGCGGTGGGAGGACGCGCAGCGCGAAGACGAGAGTGCTTCCAGAGTC
Source organism: Rhipicephalus sanguineus (assembly GCF_013339695.2). Classification (NCBI taxonomy): domain Eukaryota; kingdom Metazoa; phylum Arthropoda; class Arachnida; order Ixodida; family Ixodidae; genus Rhipicephalus; species Rhipicephalus sanguineus. The sequence goes on from NW_023614614.1 coordinate 18,663, forward strand.
GTAAAAAAACGTTCGTGAGCGCGCGCGCGCGTGCGGCAGAGAAGCTCAGAGTATGAGAGAGGCAATGGAAAAAGCAAAATGTTTGGGGGCAAGGCAGGGCCATTAACGAGCTCGTCCGACACCGGTTTCCATTGGCCGGCGGGCAATCGCGAGCTGGTCTAGGCCTCGCAAATGCGCGCCTCTCACTGGCCGCCGTGCCCCACTATAGATGCCCCGAGATGAAGAGGAGGAAGATGGTGAGTGGAAGAGAAGTAAAAGCCCCCCCACCCACCCTCTTCGCCCCCCATACGTAAATTGCGAGTATGCAGCACTGCGCCTGAGCGACTTCTGCTGCCCTCTTACGGAGTTCAGAGGAGAGGCACAAATCAACGTGCTCCACTGCAGCACTCCGCTCGGCTAGACAAAGATCACACGAGGCAGGCAGCGGGCGACAGTCGCTTGCTCCTGCACAGCGAGAGTGGAGGCGACGCGACGGCCGTTCTGCTTCTCCAGTGGCTGCACGACAGTAAAAAATCGCTCCGACGTGTCCCTGACCGTCGCTCCTGTCTGCCCGTACCCGCCCGCTTAATTCTCTCCCCTCCTCTGCACACGTATGTGTGTCTGTTCGTTTAGGTGCCTCTGCTGGGGCACTGGTATTCTCGTTGAGACGACTGTGTCGGGACAGAAGCGAGATTGTTGATTCCGAGCCAAGAACAAGCTGATTTGACCATCTTTATATAGCAGGCCAAACTGGGACGGGTCTCGGTGTATTTCTGTCGTGAACAGCCAGTGACAAATAATATTTTTTTTTAATCTAAGACGGATTGCATCTGAGCCAGTTGATGATCTTGCATATCGAGTGGTTGCAGCAAAAGTTTGAAGCGCCGATGAAGGAAAGAATACAGCAGTGTCTTCGTGTTTCTTTCCTTCGTCCGTGCGTCTAATATTTGCTGCAACCACTCAATATCTCGGAAGCGGTTAACTTCCGATATAAGGAGCAAGTCATCTTGTCTTGCTACGAGTAATAAACTTCTGAATGAATGAGTCAAGCCCCTACCCCTTCCACACACGAAGCCACTGCCATGTAGTACGCGGCCAGGCTCGGTTGCATCAACCGAACAACATCGCTTGATTCTGCCACTTGTACTGGGCCGCCACATCCAGGGGCGACTGCAACAGTCGCACCCTCACAACCACCGGTTGCCATTTCCACAAGGGAGAACAATTCGAGCTTGGTCCTTCATAAAATAAACACTTCTTCTTCTTCTTCTTCTTCTTCTTCTTCTTCTTCTTCTTCTTCTTCTTCTTCTTCTTCTTCTTCTTCTTCTTCTTCTTCTTCTCTTCTTCTTCTTCTTCTTCTTCTTCTTCTTCTTCTTCAGCAGCAGCAGCAGCAGCAGCAGCAGCAGCAGCACCTATAGCTCTCTAGTAGGCGCAGCAGAACGGAATGTGATTTTCATGGCTAACTTGTGGAGATCAGGTAGAGAGGCGTGAAATTTCCTTGCAGCGCATCGTAGCTGTTCCGTGTTATGAAGTGTTTTCGAATGCGCTTGAACGTGTAGGCTACCCACACCAGCGTCACTTCCTATGGACATAATATACCCCACCCTTCCCACCTCATTTTCGCTAAGACCTCAGGACACTATATTCAAAGTCGACTACAACCAGAAGTCCCTGGAAAATTCCACTATAGTGGCGGCCCAGAGTCATCGTGCCGCCCCATATTGACATCTCTAGAACCAATAAAATCGTCATTCATTCATTCATTCTACTAACAATTTCCACTTTCTCCCCTCCCTCTAGACTGCAGCCCTTCAATTTTCAGCTTAGCGTGTACGCGCAAGGTTTTTCATCATGACATATTGCTGAGCCTTTTTGAGATGTTAGCATTAACGAGGGGCCACCTCATGATCCTGCAAGACAACGTGGAAGTCCTGAACGTGGAGTGCGCGTGGCAGAACACCATTCGTATCAGCACCTGTTCTCCATTAAGAGAATACAATAAAATGATGGCGTTGGGGACGCCGAGGTAGGATCTCATACATGGAAATGCGTTTTTTTTTTTTTTGCGGCATAATTTTGCGGAATTCCGCGAAAGCAAGTAAGTGATACAGAAGAAAACGTGCGCCTTAAACAAGCAAACAAGGATAACTGCAGCGAGAACTGCCTTAACTTGAAGTCTCAGCTTGAGAAAGAGTCAATTGCAGCTCTTCGTTTGCCAATGACAAGCGCTCTCTAAAGGCACACTGCAGAACACATATTTTCAAGCTTCCCTCACTTAAATGTTTTTTGTATGTTTCTCAAATAGCAGGTATTCATCGTCGTTGCTAATAACGGGAATATAAATAGAAAAAAGAAGAAACAGTGCAGCTCATGGAAATTACGGTTAGAGTAGGCAGTGGACGGTCAAAAAGAGAACAGCGACAACGAAGGAGCGAACCTGCCGGACACAATGCAACGGCTTCAGGAGGTTTTGTGCATGTCCACTTGTTTAGAGAACTGTGTGACTCTTTCAGTGTAATTTCCTTGCTTCATCTATCTTCGGAGCCTTCCTTTACTCTCCTACCGAAGTGAGCACATGTTTGTTATATTTGACTGTCTCCTGTGCTTTTGAATCGTTTGGATATTTCTTTCTTTGAATTATTTTGTAGAGCAAAGATGGGTAACCGGTGTCAGTGTAGTTTGCAACATCTCCTATGAAACATATCAGTAAAATAAACTCCTGTAGAGTATAGAATATGGGGAACACATATATCATACACGTAGTGTTTTCATAATACGCACAAATATTTACGTATATTAAGGCAAGCGGGACCCCACCCCACCAGGCACTGCTGTAAAGAAAGTTATTATTGGCATTCAGACAGTGACACGAAAATCAACTCTATTTAACGGCTTATTATGTGAACTGTTGGGAGAGGAGGGGGAGGAAATAAACTCGTTTGTAAATGGCTAATAAAATACAATGAAGCATAAAATTCACATAGTAATTGTGTTAGGATTGTTAGTAGCATTTACTATTCAGGTGCCCTTCCTTTCTCACTCTTTTTTACAGCGAAAGCTGTTATGAGATCATTTCTCCGGCCGTTTTTGGCGCCGTAGTTGTCCGCCGCCGCCGCCGCCGCCGGTGTCCGTAACCAGTATCGCTCGAAATAAGAAAAAAAAAAATTGGCCGCGTATCTGCGTGCTTCGCTGCAAATGTCGTGTAAAGACGATAGAAGAGGCGCTGTGTGAGATATGGACGCCATCTGGCAATACGTCGGGAAACATGAGTGCTGTGTTGCGTGCTGGTAGTCCCGGCGCAGCAGCAGGCGAAGACCGGCGGTGACCAACGCGACCGGCGGGGACGCCAGCCAGCCCGAAAACGCGGTTTGGAGCGAAGCGCTGAGGCAGAGAAACGTCCGCACTCAACGAGTACTCTCCACACACTCTTTTATTTACACGTCGCCTGGGTAAAACAGAAACGCCAGAGCGGCGCTCACAACCGGCAGCCTGAAGGCCGCCCACAACGCTGCTTTTTCATTTTTTAAATATTTTTTTTCACCTTCTTGGCCTTCTCAAAACTAAAGTTTTTCAACACCAACCCATGGCATTCGTACAGTGCAATACAGAACCGAAACCGAAACACAGCAATGAGCTCGTGCGAAGGGCACGGAGGAAGGCAAATTTCAGCGCAGTCGCATTTTCAGCTTTGTTGAAAACGCATACCAACTCGCTCAAGCTTCCATTCTTATGCATTTTCAGCGCAGCTTAAGAAACTAGGGTCCTTAAAATTACGTATGTATGCATTTTCTATTAAAGGAACACGCCACCTAATACTTACCTAGTGATGTTGCATCTCAGATATGCATGATATTTACTTTTTGATCGACAACGTTCACAAGTATGAACAGCCATACCAGTTCAAGACGGCTGGCCCTTGGGCAAGTGGTTCAACTTTGGCCGAGTGGCTGAATCGAGGGACGTGCCGACAAACAGAAAGACAGAAAGACAGACCAAAATTTCTGCGTTTAAGTTCCCCAAGAAAGACTATCGTCTTTAAAACTATAAGAAAAAATTCCAGGATGGAACGAGGTTCGAACCTGGGTCTTCTGCGTGGGAGCCCAGTATTCAACCTCTGAGCCATGCCGGTGCTTGAAACTGCTTTGCAAAAAGGTCCTATACAGGCTTCATGTCGGGAAGGAACCACATTAGCATATGCAATATAGCGTGGTAGAAGATTAAAATAAGCACCAAGCGTCGCACAACGCGAATTCTGTAACCAGGCGTCAAACAATTGCGAATTGCGCAACGAGTAGGTTGTTGAATGCTTCCAACCCATTACAAAAGGGCTCTGCCATAATTCTTCATCGTCATCACGCGCAGAATCAACAAAGTGCGCATAATCCCTTACATGCGTTTAGCAGGTACCAACGCTCTCTGTAAAATGACGAAAAATGGCACAGTGCCTGCTGCCCTACTTCTAAAAAATTACAATTATTTATAGCGTAGTGGGTTCCTCGCAAGTGCACTTGTATTGGTTGCCAAGGAAGCCCATAAGCGCATGATCCACTTCCTCGGGGTCTCAGTGAGATTACAATGGTTTATAGCGTAGTGGGTTCCTCGCAAGTGCACTTGTATTGGTTGCCAAGGAAGCCCATAAGCGTATGATCCATTACCTCGGGGTCTCAATAAAGTTTCCCCCCCCCCCCGTCTCTCTTCCACGTCAACGTATACAGCATGACGGGAGAGGGAAATAGCGACCGGGCGTCACCCAATGCAAATTACATAACTGGTGGGCCGTTTAAAGATTCCAACCCATTACAAAGGGCTAAACCATAATTCTTCATCGTCATCAGTCGTCACGTCAACAAAGTGCACATAATGCCTTACAGACGTGTAGCTGGTGCCTCGCTTCTCCATAGAATGACGAATAATGGCTTAGTGGGTGCTTCCCAACTTCACAAAAATTTTGATTTGTGGCGTAGTGGGTACCTTTCTAGTGTACTTGTATTCCCAAGAGAGCTTAACGGGCTCTAGAAACGCCGCTCTTCCAGCTTTCGCTGTGACTGTGCTGCGGTTTCAGCGCAGGCCTGTCCATTTTTTTTTCTCGTTAATATACAACGCGTTTATTATTCCGGGCTAACAAAGTCAATTCAAGCTCTGCGAACATCTATGCTGATCACTAGGCAGAAATATTTAGTTCAGCTGAAGTGTTTTGCAAGAGGCGACTTCTGCTGCCGTACGACTGGCCTTACGTCGAGCTGCACTTCATAACAAAACACAAAAGCATTAGGCACAGCCGGCTCAGGAACACGCTCTTCCTGTGTACCTTAGACAAGGTTCTCACCCCATGACTCATCGGAGCCGCTTGCGCGTTGAAACACACGTGCGGGGTCGGACCACCAGCTGCACACACATTTGACTTGGAGTAGGCTGTGAGCAGTTCACGCGAGTAGATCGGCTTAAAGGCATCCATATGGTAAACCAATCTAGTGTTCACGGTGAGAAAATGCGTCATGCATACCAATCTAAAAACGAAAAATCACAAAATAAATCACGTTGTACAAAATGGCATTTTAGTTTTTAGAGAATTCGTTTATGTCGAGCTGTGTGGTATAGTATTCTCATGTTCTTCACAAAACCAAGCATATTCTGATATTGACCTTAAGTTACTATTAATGTGATCCCGAAATTTTCTTAAATTATTCTCAGTGACATCCTCGGTTATCAGACTTGATAGTAATGAAATTACAGTAATGACATTACTCTTTTAAATTATTTTTGCTGTAACGATTATCGTAATGGATTTATTTCATGGGCTGGTATATATATAATTCAATAATGTAATGAATTACATCAAGCGAGTAATGGCAATAAAATTACTCATTACTTGTCTCATTACTCTTTATTCAAATATAGCACGGCCGCTCCCCTATGGCATTACAAATTGACCAAGAAAGGGAAAGAATACTAAAGGGAAAAGTGCCAAAAATCAAGCGTGGGAAGCTCAACCTGTATCTCTGAGATTTCGACGTATTGTGCTGTCACGGGCACTTGATCAGCGGCCGTGGTGCTGTAAATAAAAGGCACACGAGTTGCACATGAATGATGAGCATTTGCTAAAGTAATTTCGAAGTAATTTCATTATTTTTGAAAAGTAACATGCAGTAATGTAATATTATTACTTTCGATCAGGTGTAATTTCTAAGGCAATATAAATACATATTAAAAATTCAAGAAAAAAATTTTTAATGTCATTTAATTCCTTTTAGGAGTAATTTTGCCATGTCTGATCTATATCATATGTGATGAAATAAAAACTATAGATGCCGCATTTAGTTAGCCGAGAACAGGGATGAAACAATCGTTCATAGCCTGTTGAAGATAAGAGAAGGTAAGATTTTAATAACTTATCCAGTTCCTATTCTGTAGTTTTACTTGACATAAACACTGCGCAAATTAACCTTGAGTTCACTGAGGACATCGCCGAAGCTCTGGGCTCTATATGCGTAGGACGCCTTCAAAGATGGCGTGAACGGGCCTTCGCTATAGTTGCAGCTAGAGTCCTTGAGTGGCGTATGCAATAAACCTTGTGCGCACAACACGTGTAACATTCTTTCTGTTGCGTGAACTAGGTGGTAAGTTTTGTTGTCCAGATAGACTGGAAAATAACGGTGAAACTTCACTTGAACGAACTTCAAGGGACCAAAAGAAGTTTGTTGAAGTGAAAGTATGCTGAACTGATCTATGTTGCAACTTGTTTTCAGGAGCTAAAGAAAACATCAGTTGTTCAAATGAAATTTTAACCCGTTTTATTTGCAATGCTGCTTATTTGAATGTAAATTTCTGCTTATTTAGCATGTTATGAAGAATGCGGTAATATTTCACTGCACTTGTGCGCTTCGGACTGCAGTGGTCACGAATTAAGCCACTGTGTCCAAGCTCTCATAAACCTCCTCCGGCACAACACTTTGCTGAGCAGCGAAGGACTTCACTTTGTCCATGCGCATCAGTGCTTCTTTAGCTGAAATTCTTGGTGCTTCCCATTCAAGGGTTACTTCTTCCTCCTCCTTTTTTTTCTTCCTGAGGTAGGATGCTCACTCCAATCTCTGTAGACAGAGTGGCGCATGTCTCAACGCGACAGTCACAGGTGACATAGTCCTCAAAAGGCAAAGAGCTGCCTGTGCCAAGTCTTTCAGACAATTTCTGATCGATATGACGCGAGAGGGATGGGATGGTGTCACAAAATATGTTCGTAAACTGAAATGCGCTCGGCACTAATTTCGTTAAACTGAAATGCCTTAGCATTGGGTGAAATGGCGCTTCGGAGGGGTGGATGGATGAATAAACTTTATTTCGGTCCCTCGGAACGCGCCCTAGCACGTTGCGGGCCGCTCCCACGTCGGAACAGAAAGACCAAGTCTCTCTGCTGCGTCGCGGGCCCGTTGGACTGCCCATAGTTGTGCTTCGAGTCCGGAGCTTGTAATAGCTTCTTCCCATTTTGACGGCGTGATGACTTCGCCGCCGTGTAACGCGGGGCACCGCCAGAGCATATGTTCGAGATTAGCGATATCTGCGCATAATGAACATGCATTAGTTGGCTGTACTTCAGGATAGATCTTGTGCAATAGCGCGGGGTTAGGGTACGCCCCGACTTGAAGTAGCCTGAGTGTCAGAGCCTGTGGTCTGCTTAATTTTCTGTGTGGTGGAGGGTACTGTCTCCGCCCCAGGTAAAAATGTTTGGTAATTTCGTTATACGAGGTGGGCGGGTCCCGATTCTCCAAAACCTCAGCGCGCCCTCCGGTAGCTACGCGGTCTACTAGTCCTCGCGCAGCTATGTGGGCCGACTCATTGAGATTCGGGCGGGGCTCCCTTGATCTGTCCCATGTGAGCTGGGAACCAGACGAGTGTGTGTGGCTCGATGTTCTTGTCCCGGAGGATCCGCAAGGCCGGTTCCGAGATGGTGCCCTTGGCAAATGCTCTAATCGCTGATCTCGAGTCGCTGTAAATCGTGGACCTCTTGTTGTCCAGCAAGGCTAACGCAATCGCAGCTTGCTCCGCTATTTCGGCTGCTGTCGTCCGGACCGTTGTCGAGTTCGTGATTATCCCCTCGTGGTTGATGCTCACTGCCACATACGCCTTCCCCTCGGGATACCGGGCCGCGTCGACGAAGCAACAGTCCCCGGCCTGATCGTGAGCCCTTTCTAAAAGAGCCTTTGCCCTGGCCCGTCTCCTACCATCGTTATGCTCGGGGTGGACGTTTCGCGGGATGGGGACAACGGTGATTCGTCCTCGCTGTTCACGAGGAATGCTGCAGAAGCGAGACTCGATTTCCGTCGCTGGAGTCCCCAACTCCCGCAGAATGTTCCTACCGGAACGCGTGGTGGACAGCCTGGCGAATTGCGCCCTCTCCTGAGCCTCCGCAATTTCTTCCAGCGTGTTGTGCATTCCGAGACGAAACAGTCTCTCCGAGCTTGTGTACATAGGGAGCCCGAGAGCTCTCTTGATGGCCTTCCTGATTAACGTGTTGAGCTTGTCACGCTCCGCTCTCTGCCAGTTGTGCATGGCTGCAACGTAGGTAAAAGTGGCACATCACAAAGGCGTGCACCAGCCTTACGAGATTATCTTCCACAAGTCCCTGTTGCCGGTTGGCAACCCTCCTTATAAGTCTGATGGCATTGTCCGTTTTCCTGGCGAGTCTTGTTACCGTCAGGTTATTGGAGCCGTTCGATTCTATAGTCATACCCAGAACCCGGAGGGAGTCCACCCTGGGGATGATGCAGCCTTCACCTGTTCTAAGAGTGATGCTGACGTCCTCTACTGGCTTCCAACCTTTCGGTTTGGGGCCCCTGCGCTTAGGCCTGTACAGCAGGAGTTCCGATTTCCGCGACGAGCACCGAAGACCAGTCGGTTTTAGGTAGTCTTCCGTGACTTCAATAGCTTCCTGTAGCACCGCCTCTATTCGTCCATCGCTGCCTCCAGTACACCATATGGTAATGTCGTCGGCATAGATCGTGTGGTTAATTCCGTCGACTTCGGACAGTCTTTTAGACAGACCGATCATGGCGAGATTAAAGAGGGTCGGGGATAAGACTGACCCTTGTGGCGTCCCTCTGAAGCCAAGCCGGACCGGGTCCGAAACTAGGTCGCCCATTTTGAGAATAGCCTCTCTGTCTGTCAGGAATGATTTCGTGTAGTCGTGGAAGCACTTGCCAAGCCCGATACACGAGATCTGACTCAGCACGAAGTGGTGGAGAACGTTGTCAAATGCCCTCTCCAAGTCCAGTCCCAGTATTGCTCTTACGTCCCTTGTGTTGCGATCGATGACTTGGTCTTTGATGAGCTTCATGGCGTCTTGCGTCGAGAGGCCCGGCCTGAAGCCGATCATATTGTGGGGGTAAATGTCGCGGTCCTCCAGGTATCGGGAAACCCTGTTCAGGATGGCATGTTCAGCCACCTTACCCACGCACGACGTGAGCGAGATGGGCCGGAGGTTGTCGAGGCTGGGAGGTTTGCCCGGTTTCGGGATGAGGATAGTGGTGGCCGTCTTCCACATCTCCGGGACTCTACCACTCCTCCACGCCTGGTTGATGGCATCCGTCAGGTACTCCACCGACCTGTCATCCAAGTTTCTCAAGGCCTTGTTCGTGATCTTATCTGGACCCGGGGCCGACCTGCCGTTTAGGTCGTGCATGGCCTGTCGGATCTCCTCGATTCCAAATGCCGCGTCCAGTTCCGGGTTAGCGCCCCCCGCATAGTCAGGGGCGGGAGGTGGCGGGCCGGAGGCGATTGGTAGGTACTTCCCAACCAGTTCTGCCAGTACCTGATTGTCCGAGGATCCTTGCCTAGCTGCATGAAGTATGCGAGTCAGTGTACATCTCTGGTTCGATTTGGTGTTGTTCTCGTTCAGCAGGTGCTTTAGGAGGTTCCAAGGGCCTCCCCTCCGCATCTGTCCGTCTACCGAATTGCAAACCTCGTCCCATTGCTGCTTAGAAAGGACCTTACAGTGTTCCTCAATGCTTCTGTTGACCTCGGCTATCTTCTTGCGAAGCCTGCGATTGAGGCGCTGCCCCTTCCACCGGGTCAGGAGGGACTGTTTGGCCTCGAGAAGATGAGCTAATCTGCTGTCCATCTTTTCTACGGGGAGGTCCGTGGTGATTTCCTTAGTGGTAGCCTGGATGTCCTCGCCGATCTGCGCCGTCCAGCGTTCAAGGTCGAGCTTCTCCTCGCCCTCAGACCTCTCCTCTCTTAGCTTGCGGAACTTGTCCCAATCGGTCACTCGGAACTTGTGTTGTCTTGTCCGTCCAACCCGCAGGACAGTGGCCAAGAGGTAGTGGTCGCTACCAAAGTCGACGTTGAGGTTAGTCCAATTGACTTCCTGCCACGTTCCGGACAAAGGTGAGGTCCGGTGTTGTGTCCCTGCTGGACGAAGTACCACATCTGGTGGGAAACGCAGGGTCCGTTACGAGCATCAGGTCTTGGTTCATCGTTTCCCGCCAGAGGTCCTCCCCTTTGCGAGTGTCGTACGAGTAACCCCAAGTGTGGTGAGGAGCATTAAAGTCACCCGCTATAATAAGGGGGGCTCCTCTGGAGAGTTGTACGGCCTTGGATAGGAGAGTCTTGAAGCGCTGTCTCAAGTCCTTAGGACTGCTGTATACGTTCAGAAGAAAGATGCTCTCTCTGTTTGTGGGTCCTGGGATGATTTCTATCATGACATGCTCGATTTTGCTCGAAGCCATGTTAAGGTCGTGGACGACGTGGGTCAGCTTGTTGCTTATTAGCGCGCCAACACCTCTTCCTTCTTTGTTCTTCACGACAGAGCGGTAACAGGGTAGCGTGACGTTATCGGTTAGTGTTTCTTGTAAGATTATGACGTGCGGTTTCTCCGAATGTGAACGAATAAATTGCTGCAGAGGGGCCCTCTTGTGAAGGAACCCCCTGCAGTTCCATTGCCACATTGTGAATGCACTAGTTTGTGCGGCCATCGTGTTGCTGTTGCGATTGCGTCGTTGAATTATCCGTCGCCGGAAGTGGCAGCGCTCTCGGACCCATGACGGGTGCAACGACGTTTTCCAAAAACGACTCTATCTTGCAAAACCTCTGATTGTATCCTTCCTCCGTGGCAAGCATGCTACCCTGGATGCGCGAGACCGTCTCGCTTAGCTGTTTTATGCTCTCGCTGAGTGAAGACAGCATTTCGCGAATCTCCGACCTAGCTCTACCCGAGGCCTTATCCTGCTCGCTAACTATGGCCCTCTTTTTGGCAGGCCTCTCGCATTCTTCGACTACGGGCACCTCCGTTGACTGAATCGATTCCCTGACGACCTCAACCGGCTGTTGGCCTCCTCCACTCCTAATCTCAGATATCTCAGCCATAAGTCTAGCTATCGTGTCTCTCATCTCCTTATTTTCGCGTTCGAGTTGCGCTAGCCTCTCATTATCCCTGTCACACTCTGGCGGTGAACCCCGCGTTACCTTTTCCGCTGCACCTTGACGGACTCGGTCGGCCCATGATGGCTGGCCCCCGTGTTGGCGATCCCTGGAGCGCGACCTCCTCGTCTCGAACCGCACCTCTCCTTCTCGGCGCCGGGAACCGGAGCGCCCCCTAGACCGGGATCTGGACGTGGCTGTGTTGCGGGAGCTCCCTCTGGAACGAGAGCGTCCCCTGGACCAGGATCTGTATCCGGCTTTGGTGCGGGAACGTCCCCTAGAGTGGGAGCGCCCTTTAGAGCTAGAGCGCCCCTTGCATTCTTGTGTGAGTGGGCTCCAGGCCATGTCATCACCGTCCTTGCTTCCAGAAGCTTCTGCCGCCTTCTCCCATCTCCTTCTTCTCACAACGTAGGGAATCTGGTACCGTTGCCTACAGATCTTGTCTGCCGTTATGTGCGGACCTCCACACAACTTGCATTTTGGCGTGCATTGATGGTGATCGTCCGTGTTAGAAGATCCACAACCCCTGCACACCACGTCGTTGGGGCTCGGGCAAACGTCGGCTCGGTGACCAAGCTTGCCACACGCATAGCAATTGTCCACCTGCTTGCGATACAGAAAGCACCGCACTAACACTGGGCCGTAACGCACAAAGTTTGGCACTTTGAAACCGTCGAAAAGCACAATGACCGTCCCTGTATTCTTGATTCTCTTCGCCCCTAACGCCAAGGGGTTCCTTGCGTTGACGATGTTTCTTTCCAGGTCCAGCGGGCCGTCGCTCAGCGTAATGCCTCTGATTACCCCTTTGCACGTAGAATGCGGGGCAGCCTCATAGGCGCTGACTTCGTGGATTTTACTCGCCACCTCGATCGTCTTGATCCTAGTATACCTCGACGCGTTCTCCCTGTCTGGTGTGCTAACCACCACAATATTCTGCTGCAAATTTGGACAGATGACGTCGCTGTTAGCCTTGGCTTCGTCGATCCCCGACGCCTTCATTATTGCTCTACCCACGGCCGTCACACCGACCCTGGAAACATCGAGCCCACCCCTGGGACGAAGTATGATCTTCGCATCTTCCTTAGGAAGCGGGGGCATCCGAGCTGCCTTGGATCACTTTCCTCTTAACTCTGTCTCCATTCTGCCGCTCTCCAGCAGACCCTCCGGCCTTAGGCGCAAAACCTTCCATCTTGGTCTCAAAACTCCTGGCGACGGTAGCCTTGTTGGACGAGCGTCTAGCAACGGCCGCTTGCCAGCCCAAATCTTCTGAAAACAACTCTGGGGGTAAATCCTCCCCTTCCACAATCACTTCCATTACGCTCAGAGAGTTCTGGAACCACTTCCTCTAGCAAGAGATAGCCGCGTAGAACGGCGCCACGCCGGGGTTCGCCCTAGCACCGCTAGGCCTAGCACCACCGCGGCAGCGTGGTCCGGACGAAAATCGCTAATAAATCCCGAAAAGTCCACCCACCGGCCAAAAGTTGGTGTCGGCGTAGTCCTCTCGTCTTATGCGCTCGCTGGTAACAGAAGGCACTCGAAAAAACTCGGAAAACCGGCCGAAAACATTTCAAAAATCGAGAGCCGCAGTTTGCACGACCATCCTACTTCAGCTCTTCGTCTTCCTCCGCTTCGGAGGGGGATTTTAAAAAAAACGTTCGTACAACTGGATAGTTCGTTTAACTAAAGTTCGTTCAAGGGGTATTTCACTGTATAATAAAGCAAAAAAACAGGGAGTTGGGGTTGAGGGAGAGGCTTTCTCGAGCACTGCCCGGAGTATGACTAACTTAATACAAGAGTGGTAACTGATCTACGCATACCAGATTTTGCATGCACGTAAGTATATAATGCATCTATCATTTTCACTGACTCTTTCACCTATCGTTTTCATGATCTTTCATCTACTATTTTTACATATGTGAGAAAAGAGGGACAAATCACAGCGTCGTGGTTGGACTGTGTTTCAATATGTTCGAGAACTGTCACCAACTGGCTCAGCTTTCAATTCTTCTACATTTTTACATATTTCATACTTATTCTACAGCTCACTCAATCATCCTGTGTGGCACGTAAAATACCACAATAACGATCTGGAACACTTGTATAAGTGCAAAGATTGCACTTTAAATGCGCGTGTCTTAAGCTGTGTGTATGCCATTAAAATTTTCCTCTTGTTCAAAAAAAACCTGTAATTCAAAATTTCAGGTAACTGTATATTTTTCTGGTTTTCTGAAAGGCAATTTCCGCTCCCAGTCATCATGCGTTTTTGTGGACTTGTGCAGTAACTGGACTGATAAATGTATCGAAACAGAGTCCTTTGCGAAATGGCAATGCTCTTCGCCTAACTGTGGATAATGGTGCATGGAAATAATTTTCTTGATATATATTTCTTGAAAACTGGGCAAATATTTAGGGACAACATCAGTACTCGACCATTCGACAGCAAAGGAAGGGACAAGAAAATCAACAAAAAATCGTTGATGTATGCAGTCAAACAAGCTTTACAGAAACAAACCACAGCCCTATGAAGGCTTATAATAATAATATCTAAGGTTTAACGTCCCAAATGCACGATATTATTATGAGGGACGCAGTAGTGGAGGGCTCCCGAAATTTCGACCACCTGGGGTTCTTTAACGTGCATCTATCTCTAAGTACACGGGCCTCATACATTTTCGCCTCCATGGAAAATGCAGCCGCCGCGGCCGGGATTCGATCCCTCGACCTTCTGGTCAGCCGTCGAGCGCCATAACCACCAGACCACCGTGGCGGGGCCCCCATGAAGGCTAGTGAGGTGAATGTGCAGGTGCTGTTCTGCTGCTGGAAATCAGGTGCGCACAACGTTCCTCTGCACAACTTGAGAAGTGTTCCTCTTCACCACTTGTTTCAGCAACTTCATCCCAAATACCTAGTGATGTGATCGCATATGGTACCTTCGTGAGTCAATTGGACATATGTGTCCCACTCTTTTGCCAGCAATGTACTGGCATGATTTTGATGAAATTTGTTTCATACTATTTCTCTGTGGTTTACGTGCATATACCACAGCCGGTTTTTAAAACATCGTGTCAAAAATATAGGCGAACCTACAAAGAGTTAATGAAGTTTAAATAATTAGTCATAATTATAGCTGTAACTTGACAAGTGCTCACCTAATTATCAAAATGTCAATGAGGCATATGTAGGCATGTTCAAATGACATCTAACTGCGCTATTTTCAATAACGTACTAATTGCGCGCTCATTTTTTCCGGTTGATAAAGAAAGCCCACAAAATCTGGAAAGTGACACGGGACACGCGTGTAGCTCAAAGCGACGAAAAAAGTTGAATGTCCCTCACACGCCCAACAATCTTAAGACGGCTAATTGCTGCGGACGGACACTGTTCAACTTACACTGTCGTCCTTTATGAAAGGGAACACGCGAGTGCGTGGCCTGCGCTCTAAGGTGGCTACTACAGTACCATCAACCGACAGCTAAAGAAAGCACATTCGCTTTTGGCGTCATCTATGGGCAAACAAAACAACGAGTCATGGCCGGTGGACAAGCGCTGCGAGATTACGCTCCCGCTCCGATATCGCAACGGGCGATGCCATCAAAAGTGCGGGACATATGGTGCGAATTCGGATGCCATTCACCGCATGGCTATTGGCGCCAACAGCCGCATCCCACAGACGTAGCTTTATTGGCAATGTTCTTAGAAAACGAAGCATGGCTGTGTAATGTTGCTTGTTTTGTACTCAATGAAGATGATACGATGTCATCGGAGCATGCAAGTCTATAGGTGCCGTACGTGGGAGGAACCTGCGCGCTGACTGCTTGTTCGCCCCAGGTGTCCTGAATCATCGTATGCCGCGTGCGGCGTCGCACGTCGGATCGGATGCCGAATCGTCCCATGTGCCTCGTGCTAAAAGCGGACGTGCTTTCTTTAGCTGTTGATTGATGGCCTTGTAGGCAGCCGCCGCAGAGCGCGGTTGCCTAAATCTATAGCTTGCTGTTTAAGAAGACGCGTTGCACAGAATGCTCGAGTTCCCCAGGCTCACTGGTACCGACGTTATTTTTAAGGAGAATGAGGCCACGCGCACGCGTGTTCCCTTTCATAAAGGACGACAGTGTACCTCTTTGTGTTACTGATTTCCTTAAGAGAAGCCTCACTGTCTTGGCTTTTTTTTATTGGGGTCACGTCACCAATACTAATTTGGATGGACGCGTATCACTTTGGTCAGGAACAACGACATCTTGTTTTATAATTAATCTGGCATTTACGTTTGCAGAGCAAAACTAATCCGTCTCTGAGCGGGCACCATAAGAGAACGCTATCGGTTTCTGAGGTAACAACAGAGAAAATGCTAACCTCACCTTTGCCGCTAAAAAGTAATGGGTAGTTCTACTCCAGAATTTTGCAAAACCTCCTTCACATGGCCTCATCCTCCTTAGAAATAACGTCGGTACCCGGGAGCCAGGGGAACTCGAGCATTCTGTGCAACGCGTCTTCTTAAACAGCAAGCTAGGATTTGGGAAATTTTATTTTGTGTTTATATGATTAAACTGCATAGTTCAATAATTCACCACTTGTCACACTTCGTATGTCACCAGTTTCTCCAAGTCTCAAGTGGAAAAGATGTGTACAACGTTTTATAGATCTGTTTGTAAACGAACAACACAACAACAAACAGAGTAATGCGATGTTAATGGCAAGCGTCTATGAAACAAAGGAAGTCCTGCTCACGGTTTTCTACTTTCTTCGTAATGTTATTTCGCATATTAAATGTATCACTGATTAACTTGATAAAACATGTCAATGGTACAAAAAATAGAGCTTTTCTAAAGCGGCATGGCTTGGAAAGGCATTCTCTTTACTCGCTCTTACACGTTATCAAAACGTGATGAAAGTCTAAATGCATGACAAGATAACAACAATTTCTGCACTGCAACCTAGTCATAGCATTTACTGCGTGTGGCATGCACTGCAGGATACTGCAAGGCAGATCGCTATGTTGGAGTGAAGCTCTTCTTGCATACCTTTCCGCGGAGTTAGTCGTGGATGGGTTGCTCCCCGAGTACTCTGGACCGATCCTGAATACAGGGCATAAGCTATCTGAGCCTGTTTCGGTGATTGTACTAATTAAAGTCGTGCGCTCGCAAATAATATAAACTCGCATTATGTCAACATTGTTAGCCATAATGTGCGTATGCATAAAAAAATCGTTGCGTACCCTGCAATTTCCCACAGCACAACTACTTATTTCCCTCCTCGTTGATGTTCTTGCCGTTTCGGTCAGCAAAGCAGTACATTCACATTACGTCTTCCTGAATTAAATAACTTGTTCCTTCACTTCCTGTAGTACGAATCTTTGCTACGCAATATTTTTCACATATCCTATTCTATTGTCACGTGCGAAAAGAAGATTGAATAGAAGGTTCACATCACTCATGCGGCGCACCACTTTGTACGGTCCAAAATAACGACCTAGTAGCTTTTCGGCTAACCCTTGGCGGTGAACCGGAGTCTATACTCAAACTTGATCTCCTGGGTGGTATTCGACTTGTCGATGGCGAAGATTATAGCGGCGTGCATCTGCAGTTTGCTGTTGCATGATATGCAGGCGTGCCAACTCCATGGCGAGCTTCTTCGGTGTATTGAGTAAGCAGCTTCAAAGGTCATCCGCCCTCACAGATTGGAATCGCCCCTCAATTTTTTGTCTCCTTCATCGATAAGTCAACTCTCACAGTCATGACCATCTTTGCCTCCATTCGGCCTTTGCGCCTGTAAAATCCATCATCATCATCAAGATTTTTATTCTTACGGAGACCCCTCAATAAAGAACTATAGCTGCAACCTATAACTCTGGAAAACTGGTGCAGGGAAGTGCGCACTGCGCATGAACATGAGCTCCAAAATTTGTCAATGAAAAGACTTGTAAGGACACAGCCACATGGACATTCTGGCAGCGAGCGCGGACTTTTCATTGATCCGTCAAAGAGGCACGGATGTCTGTTGACAAGAGATTATAGAAGACTTTGGAGATGTCTAGGACAACAGACATAGAGATGCGTAAAAGAGGTCTGCTGAGCTTTTTTTTTTTCATAGGATGTCGCAGTTGATGCATCTACGCGTATTAAGTGCATCTGCACTACTGAGAGTAAGTGATCTTCTTTGTAACTCATTATCACTGTCCCGAAATAATTCATTTCCGATTTTAAACTCGGCAATGGACACTAGAAAATAATCAACTTATTGTCAAAGTTCAGCCCGTACATTTTTCTTTACGTTCTGTATGTGGAGTAATGCCGGTTCAGGAGTTGGTATACTTCGTTCCAGTGCAAACGCTACCTCAAAATTCTACTGAGTGAATGTCCGTAAGGGTCCGTCGAAACGTGCCATGACTGACAGCTTCAATAATGAATTTTATGGTTTGTGTTGTTGATCCCTTGCCCGTTAGCTGTACCCTTGTCATATACGTACAGTGTACCAGCAATCGCAGCTGCCCGCCCCCCCCCCCCCCCCCCACCTATCCAAGCCCTCCACTCTTTCACATCTTTCTTAAACACGGTATTTACTTGTTCATTTGTATCACCTCGTCTTCTACCCTAGGAAAGTCACCTCAGCTACCAGAGACACAATGTCGGAATCCGATATTACGACGAATTAATTAGCGAGATAGGAATGGTGGCGAATTACACACGCTCGGTCTTATCACCCGTACAGCTCTTATCCATTGTGCAACGAGAACCAAGGCGATGCATGACGTTTGTCGATGCAAGAATGTGGGTGGAAGGTGTTTACACGGAATTGTGAAGACGCATATGTGAGTACTAGTGAGGTTCTCATACTTTTTGTGTGACAGTGAAACGTGTCTGCTCTGAGGGTAATAAATGGGATGGATAGCACATTCATTATCACAAAGATAGGCAACTGTTAATGCATTTAGCTGGGCTAGTTGGTACTGATTGAAAGCTTCCATAATACTAGCGAACACACACAAAGACTACACCGAACGACGAAGGACAACCGCTGGGCAACGGTAATTTAATTAAATTGTTTATATTTTATGTGAAAAATTACTGTATTGCCCAACTGCCCCGCTCTCGAAGGATAATAGCAGTATTGTAAATAAAAAAAATTAAAACAAATTCTTGGAGTTTTATCTGTTAAAACAACTCAGTGATTATGAGGCACATCGGATTAAACTTGACTACATGGGGTTCCTCAACACGTGCCTCAATCTAAAAGCTGAGGCTATGGAAGCCTGAATTGGAATAACTTCGTGCACGATAGTGGCGGCAAAGTGGACTTTGAAGGCAGTTGCCCGGAGCTAATCTCGAACGACTTCTCTGAAATGCGCTAAGGATCGGCGCTACCGGGCTATGTTCAATCGAAGCACATGCTTCAGGCGATCTTTCCCACCGGCAGCGTTACGCCCCCGTGACGGAAACCTCCCGGTCAGGTGTCTCCCTCGGCCGACAGACTTCTACAGTACACAACTGACGATACGCACGTGGCATTCGCCGACGCAGCCGTAGTCGCATCCGGGCAAACAATAAGCGACGACGAATTTTTATGGGCGCGTTCAGAAATTCCCCGGCCCTCCTCAACTTCCTGCGCTCTTTGATCCTGCACACGGAGGCCGAACGCAGCGCATTCCGTCGTCGCATTGCGCTTTGGCAACGCTGCGGCGATAGCGCGCGCGCGCCTCCATGCATGGTCCCCGCTGAATGGCTAGCAAGTCTACAGTCGCCGCGGGCGATAAGCTGTTAACGATGCCGCACGGCACGTTTTCTCGACACCTCCGAACGCGTGACGCTTCCTCGAATGAGCGTACGTGCACTGAATCGACTCTCAAACCTTCCACGTTCGGAGCATTTGTGCTTTTAAGACAAGCTGTAACAGGAACTGTAAAAGTACCGTCGCTGTCAGACCTATCACACGAACACGCTTTAAGCGGGATTTTATTCAATTCCACAGGCGGAAACTAAGCTTTCTATTGACTGCGCCCCTCCAAGCGGCCTTCATTGATCTTTTTTGCTTCCTTGAACTGGCGATGACTGTTTTTTTTTTTTCTTCTTCGCCACCAGAATCGACTATATGCGAACGGGACAGTAGAGCGGGATGCGTGTGTTGCAGGGTTAAGTCCTATCTGCAGGCAGCCATGTGAAAGGACTGTGTTCTCAACATTTTTTATAACACTAATGTATTGGGATTATCTGGTCAATAAAGTTAGAACTTCATAACCAATCACAGGTAATCGATACAGATGCCATCGCTTTGTTAGCGCGCGCTATTATCCGGTATATTTGCATGGTGAAAAATTGAAGCTTGTGGCCTTATGATACGTTGTTTTCAATGGAAGCTTATGGCCTGATCGCAACAGGTGGTACGATGCAATTTATACCCAACGTTGCTACTTTAACGTTAACAGGGTGGTGTCACCAAATTTTGATCCCATCAAAAGTCTGCAGAAGCAGCACTGCGTGCATCATAGCTTCGTGGGCCCACAATCTCAAGCTTCCTGCACAGTGACGTCAGTGTCCGACACGGATCCCAGAAACCGAAACCGAAAGTCATTCACATAAATAAGGCGATATTTAATTATTTAGTGAAAATACCTGAACCTGGGAGCGTGTATCATGCTGCCTGGAGCAATAAGACACGTTTGCAAGAATGAACGCGCAAGCCATAAATTTGAAGACACCACCTTCTTATCCAAAGCTTTAATAATTTTTTGTCAGTTCGTCAAAAAAAATTTCATTAACGAAATTTTTCCTGCTGTGGCATACAGCACAAACATAAACCTACTCATTGAGCTGAACCAATGTAATATTCTACACTAAAATGGAAATATATAGTTGACTAACAAGTAATATTTTGCTAATAAAGTTCTAGGTAGAAGCTATATAGGTATTTTAGCCAATGTCATCACAAGGTACATGTATTTGGAAAGAATTTTCAAACTTGAAGTTATACGCTAGCATAAATTTTGTGCAGCGGTGCACCGAAATTCGCTGGTGCTGCACTCCTTTTTTTTTAACGAATGCCTTTTATTATGCGTTCAAGCTACGAAATCACTGGAACACCAAATTTGCCTGTAACTTGTCAAACATTTTGGGAACTAGCGTCGTCTTTAGAAACAGTACCAAATGGCGATGACTTCAGAAGTCACTGATTACTATTAGTTGATTGCGATATATGCTTACATGAATCATTTCAGAGTTGATTAACTCATATTTGTTAATTAGTCAAATATTCGGTTTGATCTTTCCTGCCCCCTGAGGTGAATCCAGCTCAAGAAACAAAATCATGCTATACACAACTCTTTGTTTTTTAAGTTTTATCAATTGAAATAAAAAAGGCACCCTGCATAATTGTTTTGGGGGTAAAGTTCCTGCTGAATATTATCATAGCGCAATTCGATCATTAGATAAAAGTTAACATATATTCAGATTGGTTCCGTTCAGCTTCATCTTTAATGTCTAGCCACAACACCAATTTACCACTCCCACAACTTTAGGCAAGTCTACAATCGGCTTAATGAAGTGACCTTCATTAGGTTTTCGAAATAATAGGGATATCTAGCGTCGATCAAATAATACGTCCATATTCCTTGTGAATTGCACGGGCACGTGTGATAGACTAATATAGACTAATAATAGATAATAGCAGGAACTGTGATTTTTATCTATTCATTTCATTTTATCAATTTTCTCAACCGTCATGCGAGTGTGCTTACAGAGTAGGAAATGAATTAATACGGACAAATCAACAATATTCACAAATATAACCCAGAATCAATTGGAACGCTCGTACAGATGAAAATCCAGAGTTCGTTCGAAATTATACAGATCGCTGTGTTCCATAGCAAATATTGGCAATTAATTCCACGTTTGAATTACTGGAGGGGGGGGACGAGTTTTTGGAATGAAGGTCTGCCTAACGTTTTCCAAATACTGTAAATTG
>NW_023614615.1:0-100001 GCF_013339695.2 Rhipicephalus sanguineus
CTGGCAGCACGTAAGATGCGGGCCTACCAGCAGCAAATGGCCCACACGCGCGTTGCTTGCTTTCACGAAAGAAAAACCGTTCGCGCTGGAGCCCATCCAAAACTGGCTCGCTCACTGCGTCGCTTTCTCTCTGTCCCTCGAGTTAAAAGGTTAGCGTTCTCGTGCGGGGGCAGGCGGCCTCGGCAACATGTCGCAACACGATAAAAGTGGCGTTCTAAACTTTTCAATTTTATTACTTTTGCTTTCATTTATGGCCGCCGAGTCCACGGAACAATAGATCAGTCGCTTTCCACAGTACACGCTACTGCACGAGCGAGGGGAGTCCTAAACCGCGTTTAACACGAAAGCAAAGCCTGCAAGGAAATTGGTTTGTGATCGACGGCTCCGTGATAATGAGAAACCACTCCTACACACACTACCGCAACGAAAGCACGCCCAAATTTCTGAAGCTGCCAGAACATTTTATACAAGCTACAGCAGCGCAAAACGTGTATCACAACACCGAGTTCACAAACAGGCGATACTTGTTTCGTCGGGATCGAGGTACAGAAACCGCCGACAGGACTTCGCCGGACAAGGTTGTTTCGCATCACATCGGAACAGAAGATTTTGCAATGGCCGAAGTTCAACCGGCTTTATTGTAATCGTAACTGCAAATCTGTGTAAACGAAGCTAAAGTGCGAATTGACCACAAACAAAACACAGATGATGACACAGTGACTTACCTAGTCGTAGCTCTCCGAAGTTGCCGCAGCCGATTTTTTTGCCCACTTTGAAGTTGGGTCCCACCATCAAAACACCGGAGTTGCTCGATCCCGTTGGCCTTGTCTGCGAATGCATAGCTCTTGCGGCGGCCGTAGTTTTGGATGCACGCTTGGGAGTCTCGTCTCGGGGCTCCCGGGAATCACGTCTTTGCATCCCTGCGGCCGGGAACGCCGAGAAAGTTAGGCTTAGGCACTAGGCTTAGCCTACTGCTCTGGCAGCGAGTGGCTATGGCGCTAGCTGGCGATGTCATGGGTGGAAGTTTGATGACGGTGGCGGGTTGAATTGAATTTCCATCACTGCCCGACACCCCGCGAAGTCTTGACTCCTGTTCTCGTGTACCAAACTACACACGGACACCGCTCGAAAGGGCTTTTCTTTAC
Organism: Rhipicephalus sanguineus; assembly: GCF_013339695.2. Taxonomy (NCBI): domain Eukaryota; kingdom Metazoa; phylum Arthropoda; class Arachnida; order Ixodida; family Ixodidae; genus Rhipicephalus; species Rhipicephalus sanguineus. The sequence goes on from NW_023614615.1 coordinate 1,146, forward strand.
TAAATCACAACGACGCACTGAGCCTCTATCCACAACAAAGCCAGAATACTCCATGAAACTGGGCCCAACCTACCCAGAATGCATTTCCAGAGGAACTCTTGGCCACAACCTTCCGCAACCACTTTGCAGTGTGAAGACCAGCAACGCCGAGAAACTTCACCACTTTCTCTCGAGACGTCGGTTCATCACTAAACGGATCTTCAGTCGTGCATTTTCGGCTCACTGCACCGCTACGATTTCAGAAAAACGGCTTCCGATGTCTCAGAACTCCGCGGCCTCCGCTGCGAAATCACCTCATAAACAAACCAACTTCCGGTGCACACCGGAGAGAGCTCCTCGATGTGTTACGCCAAATTTAGGATATACATTTTTTGACAGGTGCCTCACACGGCCAGTGGTTAATACCATTCCAGGTATAATGCACAGACTCACATTTTCGCTATTGCACAGGCGAAGCGAGACCACCGGAGCAGCGAGAAGCTGCTGCAACTGCTTCCTAGAGTAGTTACACGTTCTGCCGCATAGCACTAGGCGGCGGCAAACGTTTCCTGTAAACATTCAAAACAGCGCTTCGCTTGAATGTTGTTGGTAGTTAGATGTTTCTGTCGGCTTCAACTAGTTTAGGGAGCTGTAAATACCGCCAACACATTTTATCATTGATGAGCCAGCATGAACAAAAATTATCTCATCGTCACTTCGATCCTGGAAGGTGAGCACGCTCAGAAATAGCGTAGTGGGAACTTGGCATTGCGGAATGTTTCTCGGTGTCGCGGCTAAAATTTAGTTGTTGATCGCTTTCCTGAGCACACGTGCACACATTTACTTACAGGAAGACATTTCCCGAGCAGGCAAAGCTGTGACGTTGTGATAGAAGCCAGCTTCGACGGCGAAGTGCTAACCACAGACCCTGTGCCACACTCCTGTCATCCCAACTTCAATACAGAGTTGGCATGGGGCGTTGATCGTCGAGGTCTTCATGTGCACAGGCTTCACAGGACACCTGTGAAGCTGCAGTGTTTTGTAGTTGAGCGATCATCCAAAAAGAAGGACCGCGTGGGATACGTTGTGCTCGAGATACGCGGCATTCCTGAGAGCGTAAGGGTGAGTGACAACAAAGTACATGTCTGGTCTTGCCGAAAATGGTTGTATAACCCCAGCATTGCATTTTGTATTGTTACTACCACTGCTACACTTCGTACACGAGGAGCCCACCCTCTCAGAATACATCGTTGCGTAAGCTCACGTCTGTACTATTTACAGTTGTTCACATCGCCAAGTTTCACTACCCTGAGTTCTTCTCAACTGGAGCTCTTGCACTTGGTTTGCTTTCCTAGCTGATCATAATGACACCTGAAACGTCGATTACTGCAAGGCTGTTTGGTAGAATTCGCTTCACCAACACTTTTGTGACTGAATTCTATATTGCTCAATCGATTTCTTGCTTGTAATGCTATGCAGTTCTGATGCATTCTACGCATATTCTTTTATAAAACATAAACGAAAGTGTAATTTCGTCAGACATCATCTTTCAGTCTTCACAATGAAACGGAAATAATCAAGGAAGGCCGTGGACTGCTATTGCTTATGGAATCGAAACCATGACCTGGTGCTCTACAGAACGCAACATGCTCTCAGAAGAGGTCCATGACTCCATTTGCTTATATTGCACAATCGTTGCGCACCATGCAAGTTGCCGTTGTGCCATATATGCATTGCATTTCGCACAATCTCAGAAGAATTGCGGGAAAGTTGGGGGTGGACGTAGTCTTTTCCGCTCCTGACCGTCTACAGAGATTATGTCACCAGGTAAATTCAGAGAGTAACAAGGTAAATGCATGTCCTATAAATCACCGAACACTTTTTGTAACCTGTACTCGCAACGTTGTCTACGCCATTCCGCTTTCGTGTAAAAGGACGTACGTTGGTCAGACCGGCAGATGTATTAACCAGAGACTGAAAGAGCATCACTATAACGTCACAAAAGCAATCTCAGGTCATTTGGGCATTCATTGCTGAGATTGTGGCTGCATGCCCTTGTTTGAAAACACCTGTATCCTGTATAAGGCGCATAGTAAAATGACTAGAGAAATTGTTGAGGCCTATGAGATTAACAGATTAGAAGAAATGTGCGTTAGTCAGCCTTCCCTCTCGCTTTCACAAAAAGAGTTGCAATATCTTGCTTTGTCGCGTTAATGCTTTTGCTGTGTCGTGATATTGCCCTGTACCCGTGTTCGGTTCAGCGATATAACCACTGATTGTCCATTTGTTGTTTCTGTTGTTTCCGCTCGCTCGGTATTTATTTATCGGTTCGAGCGAAAATAAAATCAGTTGAAAGTAGCGCTGTGTCCTTGTCTGTTTTCTTTCTTCGTCCCTGTCTAGTCGCACTTACCACTCTTCATGGAAGGAACAGGCACAGAGGGACAAAGCACTGTGCCTTCTCACTTTTAACTGTTTCTTATTTGTTTACTTCTAATTGCACCAGCCTAGCTTGACTAGGTGATTTCTTTCTGTGTCCTCCTTGACAGTGGGTTTGTCTCTGTTTTGTTTGTTGATTAATAAAGTAATGTGTTGGAAAAAATTTGGTGAACATCACTGTTGTTGTTGCAGAGTGCAAAATGGCATCCGTTGCTGAACAGCAAGTACCATGGAGCCAAGCCAGAGATTCACGTAGGGTTGCATCTGGAGGAGGACACTGTTCCCGATGCACCTGCCTTGGCCACTTCAGAACCTCCTCGGACAGATATCAGAATGCAGCGTGTGGTTGTGCAGCCAGCTGACCAAGCAGCGGAAACTGACTTGGCACCTCGCCTCAACCTGAAAGATGGCTGTTACGAGATTGGAAAGCATCCCACAACACTCTACATCTTCACTGTCACCATTGCATTTGCAGCAAACCTCAAACATGTGAGTCTTTGGAAGAACTAAATACATTTAATATATGTTCCATTAATTTGACCCTTGTGTGGCATGCAAAATTTATTTCCAAGTTTTGATCAATGTCTCCTCATGCATTCACATTAAAGGGGCTCTGCAACACTTTTCTAAGTAATCATCGAATGGCTTCATTTAAGGAGTTTATTGCCTCATGAATCGACTGCCACAAATAGCAGAGTTACAGGGATGTGTCACACGCTTTGAGTGTGTTCTCTCTCCTTTCTTACCAGCGAGCGCGCTGAAAGCTACGTGAGACGTGAGGGGGAAGGGGGGGGGGGCTCAGCGCGTATCATGACCTTGAGTGCATTCTTTTCTTCTTTTTTTTTTCTTCGAATGTGCAGCTTACTTTCAGTGCGATTGCGAGCAAGCGCGCGAGCACATCGCGGCATGCCGCGGCGGCCACGGTAGTTGTGCAGCTCACGATTCTCAAATCAACCAGTGGCCTTTGGGTTTGTGGCATCATTTTTCGAGAGAAGAGTGACGGATCTCTAGCTGACTTTGAAAGTTAATTGTAAATTCCAGCACTCATGCTGCACTATAATGTTTGAGTCACATTTCTCAGGAGCCTCAACCACTGATCGGCAGCGCTTTCTGACCATGCTCAAAAAGTCTTGCAGGGCCCCTTTAAATGCTGTTTATTGAAGCTGGTATTGAGGAGGAACCAGGCACCTTTTGGCAGTTTTGAACACAAGTTAAGACAGGCCAGCTATGCTGAGTCCTACAAAAAAAATTTTTGACACGTAAACGTGTGAAACGAATACAAATTGCTAGCCTTACCTTGTGATGAGAGCTGTAAAATTTCCTATGTAGTGCAGGACTGGTCTATGTGTATTCGGTTCTACATTTGTTTAATGCCAATATATGTTCACACTGGCGGGAAAAAATATGAGTGTATAGCACACTTAAATTGTTACGTTCTTATACCAGTCATTTGAGTTGGAAAGAGAAGAGGAAATCTGCACCACATCCTGAGAGAGTCTTTGGACTGTTACTTCCGGCTTAGGATTATATTGGCCCAATTTAGTTATGTGACGTGCAGCGATTTATTGTGCTGTGACCTATGCAGCTTCAAGAAAACTCCGAAAACAAGCCATCAGCCGGCCATGGTGGTCCATACCACTTCATTTATCACTTGCTTGGGCATGAAGTTTCTACAGAAGCATTCCCCAGCTTGGAAAGCCCCGAATTTCCAGCGGAGCGAGCGTCGCTCCGCATTCGTAGCAGTGGCCCTGTGCTTCGCAGATTTTTTGCTGCTCATCCGACCCTTCAGGTGTGTGCCTCTGGGGGAGTGATAAATGACCTTGTATATTGATTGTTTGTGCCTTATCTTTTCAATATCTTAAGGCGAAAGCTTTGTATGGTCCTTGAGCAGAAAAAATAAGAATCAGCCATTGTCACCACGAATTGTACCAAGAGTCATGTGTAGCACATACCCGCATTCTCCTGGAGATAATTAAGTTAATTTAAAGTTCAATCAAATTAGAATTAAAGTGAACTAAAGTAACAGCTGTATGCCAAGTGATTATAAGTGGTGATTAAGTGCATGAGATGAATTAACAGTGAATCAAATGCTAAGTGAATTAAATTGAGTTAACTATGAATCATATGTGAACTAGCAGTGAATAAAATGTGGGTGCATAGGCTTTCACCTGTGCTCTGCTTAGCATTAGCTAAAGGGACTGTAATTTTTAACTTCATTGTTTTCCGTAAGTACATTCTTGTACAGTTAGAGTTCATATTACTTACATATCCAATGGCACCAATTACATAAGTAATAACACGAGTTACCCATGATGGTAGCTTAGCAGCTAATTTGTTGGACTCTTAAGCTTGAGGACATGGGTACAATTCTCGGCCATATCGATGGGGGTGAAATGTAAGAACACTCATGCACTGTACATTTAAGGTTGTAATTACATTTAGGTCACATTTAAGAACTTCAGGTGATCAAAAGTAATCCGGAGTCCTCCACTGTGACGTGCCTCACAATCGTATCTTGGTTTTAGCCCAGATGACAACAAAAGTAAAGTTTTAAAAACACGCTGTATGCCTTGATTGATTGCAGTTCTGAAATAGGGACTTGTGCCATACGCTAACTAATTGAAAAATGAATTTTTTAGTTCATCAACTATGTACTGTGGTTGATATTGGAACTAACATCCATTTCATCAAGTAGCCAACTTGAATTGGGTGCCTGTGGCATCCTCTACAGTATGCAGTTAAAAAAATTGTGTTGTTAAAAAAAATATATGCATACAGTGTAGTTATTCACCCTGTGGTGTTGATTGTAAATAGTTTGTAATTTGTATAAGTTGCTTCAACTTCACGAGCACCTTCATGATTGAGATTACCTTTCACAGAAACTATGTTGCATGCGTGATACACACACGTGTGTCCCGAGCATGCCTATGCTTCCATGTGCACATTTTGAAGTGCCTATAAAGCAGCGGTAAGCAGTTGTGAAAGTGCAAAACAAAATTTAAAGAGAAGGGAAAGCAGTAATAGAAAAGGAGTTGCGACAGTTGCTTGATGGAGGTAACAGCACCGCCTTAATGAAGCTGGAGTTGTTGCATTCAGATAGCGCCAAACAAAGTTGCTTTGCTCGTTACATATTGTTGGCAGTTTTATATAAGCGAGTTGTTTTACCAGAGTCCACTGTATTTTGGTGGGTTCAACTGTAGAAGCAGGCACAGATATCTGTTGGCCCCTATAAATATTTCCGGCTTTTTGGCTGTCCACAGGTACTGCTTTCAACCGATGATTCAGTTATTGGGGAGACGGAAATTCTTCTGGGCGACTTCTCGGCAAGCTCTCCGGATTTCTCCGTCTCTGTGCAAGGCTTGTTTCAGGCAAGAATTTGTTGTTGCCTCGCCTGCTTTGTCTGGTATCTTACTCATAATGTACAGGCTATAAAAAATTAGTTTTCTGTTATAATATAAATATTGCAGTGAAGGATCATTCTCTCTGCAGTTTCTGTTTAGTATGTAGATAAAATTAGGCTGTCACTGTGGTTGCTGTTGAGGAAACAAATTTTTTGGGGGGTGTGTGAACCATAACATTGAATTGATGCCTTTATGAAAACGGGATAAAATAGGCCCTTGAATATTAAACCAAATACTGTTCTTCCTTTAAAATGTTGGAAAAGATACCTAGTTAAGAAAGGCCACCAAGCTGCTATCCATAACCGTTCATCTCATGACCATATGCGAATATTTTTGCTTCTCTCTTTCTTCCCTAATGCAGCTATCTCCTGTTCCACACAATGAAGACCTGATGAGCAGAATAGCACCCGAGTACAGGCCCATTGTTGGTGTCTATGTGGAGATTTCAGAAAAAGAGGTAAGCCAGTTATATTTTGTTCCTTCTCTTAGTTGTTCTTAATACAGCGTTTCTTAAAGGGGCCCTGCAACATTTTTCTGAATTATAATGGAATAGTCTCACTATTTGGGCATGACGCTTCATGAATCACGTGTCGCAAGAATTTTTAAAGTTCATTGTTATGATCAGCTTTCACGGCTAGGCTCCGCTGTGCCGTGGGAATGATTTGGCAGCATCTGCCCTGCTTTCTTCATCGTCAACATTCCCCGAAGTGCACCTGATGCGGCGACAACACGGCAGTCGTGTTCTGAACCCTTCAAAGCTACCAGTTCCCCTCGTCAATCGCCTTGGACCCTCCCGGCCGAGTTTGACAGATTTATGGAATGGAAGTGAGCTGGTTTGCAGTCAAGGCTGCTCAGAAGAAGCGGTCACCTGTGCAATGATTTGTCCAACGTTCTGCTAAATGCACCACACAATTATACGAGCACCTGAGATCGGAAACCTTTCTCACACTCCGTGGTGCCTTTATGGCTTGGTCACCCGTCCAGGAGCTGGCTGTCAGCAGAGCCCGCAACGCTATCGAGGAGAGGAAAGGCTGCACCTGATGGTACGGCCAGTTTTCAGAAATTTGCACCACTGTGATCCCTTCACTGTGCATACGGTGCCCTATTGTGTTTTCTTTTCACTAGGGGTGTGCGAATATTCGAAATTTCGAATATTTTTCGAATAGCGTTTGCTATTCAATTCGATTCGCACTGAAATTTTACTATTCGAACTATTCGAACTTCCCAAAGACAAATGCAGTCAACGTCCGATTGAAAGTGACCCTTCAGATTTTCAATATGCTTCACCTCATTACACTCTCGTATTGCGGAAAAGCCGCCTTTCAAGCTCCGTTACGGTCGAATTTAGGCAAGAGACAGTCGACGTCGAATTGGAAGTGGTCCCTATATTTTCAATATGCTTCACCTCATCACACCCCCGTATTGCGGCAAAGCTGCCTTTCCAGCTCCGTTACGGTCGAATTTAGGCAAGAGACAGTCAACGTCGGATTGGAAATGGTCCCTAGATTTTCAATATGCTTCACCTCCTCACACCCCCCGTATTGCGGCAAAGCTGTCTTTCAAGGTCCGTTACGGTCGCAAATGTATTAACTCAAGAAAACGCTGGTTCCAATATGGAGATAATAGATGTGGCAGAGTTGGGCGCTCAATTAATGCTGTTTTGGACCTGAAATTTGGGTAGGAAGTCCAAAAAATCGGACGCCGAAGCTTTTTAGCATCCAAAATTTCAGGTGTTCTTATATATTGACGTCTACAAGGCAGATTTGGAACTCCGGACTTGAAGGGAGCAAACCCTTGTCCACCACACCAGTTGGCCTTCCACAGAAGTTGAGAGAGGAGGAGAGGCTGAGGAAATGGCATTTTTGCCCATCACGTGTAAAGTGTTGTCGGCAACACTTTGGTTGCACCAGATCATGTACATATATATAATTCGGCCTCTACATTGCCTCATTCTTGATAAGAAAGACAACTATGAAATATGACCCCACCAGCGCTTCATCAACCTAGCGAAAAGAAACACTTTCATGTTGCTATCTCACAAGAACATACTTAGGGATTCTCTGCAACTTTTTCTGTAATTTCACTTCGAATTATTCGAAAAATGTTTGAGAAATATTCGAAAATTATCCGAAATTATTCGATTCGATTCGCACTCAATCTTTATTATTCGAATTCGCTTCGCACCCAAAATTTTGCTATTCGCACAGCTCTACTTTTCACCTCTCGGGCGCCGTCCGTCGAGCCGGGCGCGCCGCTTCCCTCTTTCCTGGGGTGGGAAGGAGGCGGTACTTGACCGCCTCCTTCCCACCCTCCTACCCGCCTTTGGCGGCGCAGATGACAACAATTTGTTTATTGGACGGTCCTGGACTTGATTGATTTCCCCAACAGGGACTCTGGGGAATACCAAGGCTTTATAACGCGAGTGTCGAGACGCTCCAGAAACAGGCTACCAAATAGTCATGTAAACGTTCTTGCTATCAGCTCCGGCTCCTGAGCTCTACTTCTCCCTGAGGCCTGGCTGGTCCCGGTCCTATGGGCAACCCCCGATCACATCACCGTCAAGTACGAGTGGCGTTACAGGGATTTGTTGCTCATCACACATGCTTCAAGCGCTTTCTCTCTCCTCTCGTACCAGTGAGCGCACTGAAAGCTACGCAGGGAAGGTCATGTCAAGGGGGGCAAGAAGGTGCGGCCCTTCTTCACCGTGCGTCATGACCTTGAGCAATTTCTTTTCTCTTTTTTTTCTTTGAACGTGTGGCTTTTTCAATGTGATAACTCACGGGCACGTGGTGGCATCCCGCGGTCGCCACAGTAAGTACTATGCAACTTAAAATGCGCATATCAGCCAACAGCAGTGACTATGGGTATATGGTGCAGTAATTTTGGTATATGGCATCATTTGTGGAGAGAAGAGGGAGCTATTTTTAGTTGACTTTGAGAATTAATTTTAAATTCTAGGCCGTGTGCTGTGTTATAATGTTTGGCTCGCGTGTTCTCGTGAGCCTTCACTACCAATCAGCAGCGTTTTCTGACCGTGCTCAAGAAGTGTTGCAGGGCCCCTTTAGAGGATGTCTGTCAGCCATCAGATGTCCTTGGGAGACTGGGAGATTTCGGGAGAGCATGCAGGAACCCTATTGAAGATGCACTTTAGATGGAGAGCATCTGTCAGAGGCCAAGCAAGAATGATTGAAAGTTGAGCTGGTTGATAGGGATCTCGCCTACATGCTGTTCCTTCCTTCCTGGACAATAAACAGGCACTGTGTGCTTTCTGTGTGTCATTTGCTAACTTCTTCCCTCATTTGTTTCCATTTTTGCGGTCTTCCATAGTCACCCACCATGGCAGTCTAGTGGTTATGGTGCTTGACTGCTGACCTTAAGGTCGCGAGATCGAATCAGTCGTATTTTCGATGGAGGCGAAAATGCTTGAGGCCCATGTACTTAGATTTAGGTGCGCGTTAAAGAACCCCAGGTGGTCTCCACTAGGCGTCCCTCATAATCAGATCGTAGTTTCGGGATGTTAAACCCCAAGAAGCTATATTATTATTATTATTATTATTATTATTATTATTATTATTATTATTATTACTACTACTGCCTTTGTAGTCTTCGAGTTTGTAATGATAGAGCTTGAATATTACTATGCTATTTTGAAAAATTCTTATTGAACAGCTTCCTTTTTGACATGCTCAGAAGCTTGGTCTAGAACGACACTTTATATGCGAGGTAATCTAGGGCCCATTTGAAGGTCTGCTCACTTCCTGCAGGCAATTGGAGGCACTGAAAACGAAACTGATGGCAGGCAGGAGGAGCCAGTGCCTGAGCAGCAGCCTGCTCCGTCACCACCGCCACCCCCACCTGCAGCAGCTGCAAGGCGCGGGGAGAGTCCACATCCTGCTCCACGGTCACGCAGTCGAGACTCACGGCCCCGAACACCGACACAGCTTTTGCCAGAGAGAAGTCCCACGCGACAGCCACGCCGTCAGCTGGACTTCTCGCCCCCACAAAAACTGGGGCGCGCTGAAAATCAGCGACCCGCTGCCGATGCTGCCTCCAGCCAGGCTGGTAACTTGAGGCCAGCACAAAGCAGTGAGTGCCTCGTGGCTTTGTGTCTGAAGCACTGGATAACTAAACGCACTGTGTTTTGCATGAATGGGAATGCCAGGTGTTCTTGACTCCTGCAGTTAAACTTACGACTCATTCGCTCCCTAATTTGCAGGAAAATGTAAGTTTGAAGTAGGGTCAATTTCTGGATTTTAGCATGTCAAGTTTGCTTTGCATATTATATCTGGATGAGTAGCTCATTAGGTCATAATATAGCAGATCAATAAATTCTTTTCCTTTTTCTGCTCACAAGATTTCTCTGTGAATTCTATTCATGTTGCTATATTATGTGGACTTTTACTGGGTTTGTACTTCATATTAAAGTATAAAATACTTTGCTTATACTTCGTGTGCTGATAAATGCAGCTCACACCTATTATGTAACGAGTATTATGATTATGCAAAGAAGTGTCTTTATGTCAGTGCTAGTTTGCCACATCTAAAAAAGACTACTGCAAAAGCCTTGTTGTGGAAAGCTGTGATACTGGAGTCAACTGAAGTGAGTCTCATATTTTATTCAAAGACTTGTGTGGATGCTACTTGCTTTCGCTGTGTTGTGCTGTGCAGCTTGTGCCCCCTGTGGACTCTGTTAGGTTATACAGGCAATACGCATGCTACTGGGGCTGTAGTTCATGTTGCTCCACTTTGGGGATACCTTCACCTTTTTGTGACACAGCATTCATGTCGGTATCTGGCTGGTGTGTCAGATGCTCGGCTCAGTGGCTTATCCATTTGGTGTCCACTGAAAGGATTGTCATCATTCCACAAGTCTTTAGTGCAGAAGTGGAATTGGGCTGGTCATCTAATGCATGGAATAGATGACTACTGGCTTGCTTGTATGATAGGACAGTTGTTGAAGGAAAGAAAAGCAAATCGAAGGCAGGAGAGGACTGAAGGAATGATGAAATTGGCAAGCTCATGGGCATAAAATAAGATAAAGGACAAATTTACTTGGAGGTCCCTGGGAGAGACTCAAATGCTGCAATTAACTGAAAATTCTACTCGTAATGGCAACAATGATGGTGGTAATGTTTCTTAGGTTCTGGCCCACGTGCACATGAAGATGCTGCCCCGAGGCAACAACATGAAGTGATTGATCTGACTGATGACAGAGACGAGGAGCAGTTTCACCATTTCTCTCTGATGCTGGATATAAGAAGCCTGAACGTCTTGTCGACTCGTGGCAAGCCGATGCAGTGTTATGTGAGGTAATTGTGTTCGCATTGTCCTGCTGGGTACTTTAAAGGGACCCTGAAACGGTTTTGACGATTTTGTACTAACACATTGGGCCGGTAGAGCAAGCCCTAAGGATCATTTACAGACCGATTTAAGCTCTCTGCGTAAACTGTGTAATTTATTACAAGGCTATAAAGCTGTGAACCGCCACCGATGACGGCGACTCACCCAAACGCGTTTTCAACCGCCCACATACTCTTTGCGTCACGAGTGTGCGCAGGCGGCTGATCTGATTGGATGTACACACGTTACGTCACAGGCAATTTTTTCGACATAACTGCGAACCAATGTTGTTCGTAATCTTTTAAACTCTTTATAATTTGTTTTTATTAAAATATTGTCACAAGTAAAGAGAACATAATCGCAATTTACAAGTAGGCTTTAGGACTTCCGGCGCACAGTGGACGTCATCTGCTTGTGATACCACGTGCTGCATGTTGACGAGCTGCGCGACCAGCTAAACGTTACCAGCATTGTGCATCGCGAGTTTCGTTCTCTGGGTTCGTGGTGTCTGACACGATGAATCGCCCTTGCTACGTTGTGGGCTGCAAGTCCAGCGATTGGCGCCAAGTAAGTCTACGACACCGTGTGCCTTTGGACAGCAGCAAGCGCGCCGAGTGGCTGCAGCGCATCGGACTCCCGGTGTCGGATCGACGGCACGACATACGCATTTGCGGTCGCCACTTTAAGGCGGAAGATTATGAGTACAGTTCCGCGCTGGTGCAGCGATTCGGCCTCGGCATCAAGAAACATCGCCTCAGACCCGACGCACTGCCGTCTTTGTTTCTTCCCGCTAGGAAGGTAAGTTCACAGTCGATCCAAATTTCGTGTGCTGCGCATAGCGCTCGGTAACCTCGTTTCGCACTTGGGCACTCTCAATATTCAACGTAATGTCATTATTTATTACTATAACGAATTCGTCTATTCATTGTAACGTGGTTAATTTCGCAATTATTATATATATACACGCCGACTGCCTCTCGCCGGTTTGCGATTTCCAGCGCTGATCATAAAACGACAGGGTGCATGTGAATTCGAAACAAACAATTTGACACCACTGCACAAGTGTCAAGGTCGTAGGGCCAGCTGGAAATCCCTGGTTTAAGTGTGCGGTATGCATGTTTCCTATATAACGAGCTGAAATAAATCAAATTTTTGTGCACTTATTGATTTATTTGGCAGTGGAGATAATTTATCATGTGACTAGTTTGGCCCAATTAAACCATACAGGTGCAAACGTATGCATGTGTGTATATAGGCAGCATTGCAAGAGAATGTGTCAAGTGCTGTTATGCTTAATGTTATCAACAAAACAACATTAGCTGTAATACCAGATTGTTTGATAGTTGGTTCGATTCATTGACTGTGCTGGGGGAAAATGAATTTTAAAAGATTATCGCGGCTTAAGAGGGTGATTGTAAGCATTTGGCTGTTATAGCATTTACCGTGGGGAAGTGAACAAGCAGAGATATGTTTACACTGCAGTGGCTCTCAGTTAATTACCGATTGTTTTGCTGCAAAACTCCATTTGTTTGTGTCATAGTTGCGGGTGCGTCCCAAGCTGTTGTACACCAAATCACCCGGCTTAGAACATTTTCCTTTTCATCAACACCATTGTTCGTGTAAGAACACCAAATCACAGCAAACTGACGAAATGTTGCCTTGACAACAAACAAGATGCACTTAGCAGTTCAACGAAGGAAAAAAAACTGCTCATTAGCACAACTCCACTCAGACTTAACGTACTTGTTCCATCCCAGGAAACAATGAAGACGCCGAAATGTTATACAGCATTCCTTGGTAACATGCTTTTATTAGAGACATAGAACAATTCATGCTAGGAGGAATAAGGAAATTATTCTGCATGCCGTGCCAATATCAATCCAAAGACAATACTCAAAATGATTGTTATCCATTATGTTTGTGGTGAATTAAATCGCTGCTTTTTTTCCAGTTTCACACACTGCCCCAGAAAAGTGTCGCAGAGCATGGCACTGCCTTGGAACCATCTGCCAGCCAGGTTAGTCCTGCTCTGTTTGTGTGGATTGACACTGCAAAGAAGTTAACGAGAGAGTGTAAAAGTATCCTATATCATCTCTACATACTATGGAAGAGAATTCAATAATATCCTTGTTATGCAGCCCCAACAAGCCGACTGTGCAACAAGCCGTGCAACAACTGTGCAACAAGCCGACTCTGGAGAAGGCAGTTCAACTTCCATAGCTCTTACCTCAGAGGTGAGAAAATATTTTGTGCTCTTTGAAACATAACTTGGCACCAGGAAAATTATACACATCAGAAGCATTTTAATATCCCTGGGCATGTAGTGGTTGAAAACAAACACAAGCCACTTTGCATGAGGGGATTTTAATACCACATGCTCAGGAAGGTACCATGTGACGTATAAAATATACAGTTTAGAAAAACCTGATGGTGTAACGTGGTATGTGTATTCTTATCACCTCACATCCAGCAAACCACGTGGAAAACTGTGCGCAAGACAGCCACGAGAACAGTGGCAACTCAGACGACACTGGAATGCCATTCCGTTGGTAAGTTGACCAAACGATTGAAAACAAAGCACATCTGAAGCACGAAATGTACAGACGTAGTTCAGAGAGAGGATTCACTCGTAGGCTGTAAAAAATGTAATAAAGAAAACTTGCCGAAAATAATGCAAGTTATTGATGAACAATTGGGCACGACAGCAACCTAAGGAGTTTTGCTCATTTGTGTGTATCATAACCCGCCAGCTACGCAGGTGCACATGAGCCTGAAGACGCTGGTTTCTGCGAAGACACAGACAGAGTGCTGTGCTGGATCGCATGAAGCACCAGTAGCAGCTGCAGTCAATGTTGCTCCAGTGCCACTGCTCCCTGCAGATTTCAGGCCTCTTCGTGGCTCAACACCTGTCCCATTGGATGAATCATCCTCTGCTGATGAAGAGATGCCTGCGGCTGAAGTTGACGCCACCTATTTACCATCATTCAGCGAGAGTTTCTGCAGGTATTACATGAATTAGTCTATGGTGGACTAACAACAAAATCAAACTCATGGAGATTCACAAACTACTCGGAGACACTTAAACCATCACTTGAGACGGTTATTGTGTGGCATTGTGTCCACACTTTTTATGTTTGTAACGAAGAAAATTGAGCCCATTAGTTTCGTTTATTGAATCCATAGCGCTGATAAGACAGGGACCACAGAAAGAGGATGGGACGTACATCCCTGATTGGATTACACACGTTATGGCTTCAATGAGCGCTATGGCTTCAATGAACGTAACAAACCAACTAGCCCAAAAGTCTGTCCTCTTAGATCCCATTAGTTTGCCTAAACATTTTACCTCAGAGTAGTTAATGACAGTCGTATCTTTTCCAGAGCATGTATGCGCCATTCTTCAGTGTATGCTCATTTTTCCTACCCGAGTGTTCCCAAAGAACACAAATGTGAGGAGGCAGTTCTGTGCCTGTGGGAAGCTGGCTGAGACACTTTCGTGCATTGCATGCAGAGCTGCAAATTTTATGATGAAGCACGTGAGAGCTGGTATAAGCAGCATTAACAGAACCTTTCATTGAACTTAGCTAGAGGAAAGGAGTTTCATGACAGCAGCAATGATTGCTCTTGGTGCTCATTTGCAATAATGATGCATTATAACACAGCAGTGCTCTTAGATGTTGCCACAATGTTTAGCAAGATAAAGAGGAGCATAGGAAGCCGCGGTACCCTACAATGAGCATGCTTAGGCCCAGCAGCTAGACTAGCAGAGCAATTATGCTAAAGGCTGTGCCCGACTAGAATTGATCCTGCAGGGAGGCTTCACAGAAAAAATTATGACCTATTTCACAAGAAACACAGAGAGGTTCATGATGAGCACTTTCCTTTATTACAAACACATATTGCACAGGTTTTCAGATGTGGACCAAATAACAAGGGACACACTGACCCATTAGTGCAACTGCATTCTGCACAGCATCCCCAATGGGCTGCCAGCTACCAAAGCAGTTGCATAGTGGACACAAACAGTAAAATGATTTCATGTGCCACTATTAAAAGGACACTAAACAGAAACAATGAATTGGTTTAGACTGATAAAGTGTGCTCGGAGAACTCTTGTGTACTTCACCACCATAGGTTTATTATTAGAGAAGAAAACCAAGTTCAAAGTTTCATTTCTAAATTTCGCACCGAACTTTGCAATTCGTGACGTAAAAGATATCAAAAAGCATTTAACGTAATTTGGCGCCACTGGCTGGACAACATTTTCACAAACTCGTTATGTCAAGTCCCTGGCCCCCTCAGAGGACAATGTACTTCGATTTAACCGATTAGGAACTACGTAGGCCCAAGCAGGCGCCGTCAGAAATATGTGACGTCACGACAAATGGTGCGGGAATTCCAAGGTGGCATCGCCACCTGTATTTTCTTTTTGCACGTTTTCTCACTTATTAAGCGTCTTCTCGCAGCAAGCGTGGTGTTTTTTGTATCGTGGAAGACTACTTTACTAATGCAAGAAAAATTGTTTTGCCCTTTAGTGTCCCTTTAAGCATTATTACTTTGTTAATACATAACGTTCTGTATAAAGCATTACTTATTATTTTATATAAGACATTGCCAATCAATTCCATTCTAAGCTCATGGAGTGAGAGTTTTATGATAGCCTACTTCTGCAGTATTTCCTGCCATTATAGGATGGAGTACGTTGATTACTTTTTTAAGCTGATTGTGGAGGGACACACTTGAAGGTTCCCTGCAATGGTTTACTGAAACTGCATTAGCATATGTGCTAAATTAACGTAACATAATGTAAAACATAATGTAATAAATTAAGGTATGCACCTTTCGTCAAGGTTGCTAAAAACCACGTGATTTGAGCACTGCTTTTCCTCCCAAACTCATCTAGCACGCAACTGTCGCTAGCGCATGATTTAGCTGTAGCATATTGTAAACATTATAGTTGAGCCCTATGCTGCAAAAATACTGCCAATATGGGCCACTCAAACTTTGCCAGTGCACTGATAATCAGCGAACACCAAGAAGTATTAGGACAAATTTAAAGGAGTCCTGACACAAACACTTTGGCCTCGCGTTTTATTGTTGAAATGCGTTGCTGGGGGCCAGTTAGTCGTAACACGGCACATCGTTTGCTGCAGCGTGCAACAGATGATTAATTACAAGTAGGGGGGTCACTTCGTGTCACCTCCGAGGGTGTCACTGCCGCAAAAGCGGCGTGTAGCACTGGATCACGCACAGGAACTTCAAAGTTCACATAAAATACTTTCCAAGCTATATTCGCTGTTGATATTTTGCGGATGACATATGCATGCTCACCGCAATCAATCCCGCGGGCTGTCTCAGCCGCGAAATTTTGTGTCAGTACCCCTTTAAGGTATTCGAGATCCATAAGCAATGCTCCCTCAATTTTTCCTTCACCCACATGTTTAGCAGCACAACACTTGCTACAGGCAACAACATAATCGTCCATCAGTAAAAACCAAACCAAACCTAATCTAACCTAACCTAACCTAGTCAAGCCATGTGACTTGCATCATCATGCATTATGCAATACCAAGTAGCCAGATTAACACACAAGCACTAACATGTTTTGTGGCATCATTCAAATGCAGTACCCATCAAGACGAGAGCACTGGAGTTGCAACAGGGGTGGAGGAGTCTCTTCATGCCGAACGAAAGTTCATTGTGTTTGAGAGCTCCCTCCGAGACCTGCTTGCCAAATGCTCAGTCTGTGGCCAAGCAGTAGGCGACTTGAAGTTCAGCGTTGTGGGAACACTGGTCACTGCAGAGGGAGTGTGCGAGCAACAGCACCAGCTTCGCTGGAAAAGCCAGCCACTTGTCAAAGGTAGCGGAGCTGGGGCAGGCAACCTTCTCCTGGCTGCTGGCATGCTCTACTCGGGCTGTGTGGTGGCTTCAACGATTCGGTGCCTGAATTCCGTTGGCATACAAACCATCACGGAGCGCACCTTCTACAACTATCAGAGGGCCTACTTGCTCCCTGCAGTAAAACAGGTTCACTTATTCATCACCATTTGAATATAACCAGAGCAACTTTTATTTGTATAATAGGCAGTATAAACGCAAACGCTTATACTGCTGTTGCATTACTAGCAAATCTGATATTTCAGAACATAATTTTGCAGTAGATTTACACATTGTAGAGCATAGCGTTTGGTTCCTTCTGTATAACTTATTCAGTGTTAGCTAAATTCAAAACACAAAAATAATTTTGTATCAAAACTTGTACAAAACTAGCCTACTGACTTTATGGTCACAATGCGAAAGAGAAGCTTAATATTTTTGCTCGCCAAAATTAAAATTTAGAAACCAGTCATCTGGAAACCATCCTAATTATAAAAACAGTTCTACCATACTGCCTTTTTTTGCCTTACTGTTTAGTGCAAATACACATGACTGAATTGAGCTTGAGTTGTTGAATTGCTATGGTGGGAAAATGTAGCAGTGGCAGAATACTTGGGGACACATAGGCATAAAACACACGGACGGGGACAGATCAAGACGGGGCACTTATCTGTCGCCGTCTGTGTCCTTGTGCTTTGTTCCTTTAGTTATACACTACCAACTAGCCCATCACTCAGTCCTTTTTCAAAGAAACTATGCATTATGCAACCTGTCTTTCCAGCTGTTCCTCAAGAAACAATCAGCGATGGTGGATTCACTTGCTGACATGCGAGTTGACCTGGCAGGTGATGGGCGATGTGACTCGCCAGGCTACAGCGCCAAATACCTCGCATACAGTGTGCTTGCCGTGCAGAATGGCTGCATTCTACACACTGAGCAGGTGCAAGTCGGAGAGGTAAACTTGCAGTGCTATTAGTATAACGTTCCAAGTACTAATGAAACCAATTTCTACGCTTTCGTTCACAGTCACCCGAAGTCCCCAACAGCGTCTCAATGGAGAAACAAGGACTTGCGAAGTGCCTGACTGCTGTGGAGGAACTAGGCATCCACATAGGCTCGCTGACAACAGGTATGTTTATGCAAAAGTTGCAAGCAAATTTAAGACACGTTAAGTAAAAAAAATATATCTGAGAAATTATTCTTAGAAGGCGCATGTTTCCAGAAGGAATGTTGGAGCACTGTGTGTGCCTTGATAGCAGGTGCAAGGGACTTACTAAGCATCAATGTTTTCCCAGATCGACATCCTGGTGTCAAGCAGTACTGCCGCAAACACAAGCCAAACATACCACACTGGTATGATGTTTGGCATGTTGGTAAAGGTAAGCATGTATACCAGACTTTGCTTCTAGGTAGACAGTTCAGCTGTGCCGCAAGGAAAGAAATGTCTGTGCACGTAACATAGACCCTTTCAAGCTATCCTAGAATGTCTACTGCAAGTACAGTTATGAATTGCCCATTACTCCATAAATTTTTTCTTTTAATAATGCGCAAAGTACCCAGTATGCATCTTTAAGGCAGCATGCGCACCTGTGTATCTGGCCACTTTGTTGGATTGCTGATGATCAATTATGCCTGAGCGCCTTCTCATAGATAGAACATTAAACCACCCACTCATTGCACAACTCGTAAGTTTTGACGCATGGTGAAATTCTGCGCTTCTGTCACGCAATATTACATGTGTTAACGACACTCCTTGCACTGCTTAACATTCATATATTGTGTTTTTCCTAAGCAATTTTGAGCACAAGAGTGGCTTTGTAGTAGAACACCAGCTTGCCATGCAGGGGTTCGATACCCAGCCAAAGCAAAGAATTTTTTATGATTTATGTACTATCGCGAGCAATATGAGCTCGAACATGTGAGTGCGTGGAAAATAACCTCAAAACCGAGATAGGGTGATACATGGATGGTGCTGCCGAAACTGGAGGGGAGAGGAGGGGTGCTGTTCCGCTGACTGTTGCTACTCCTGCCTCGCTAGCGTTGCTGCGAGATGTCGCTGATTGCGTGCCAATGACCGCTAGCAATGATAACAAAATAAATAAATGAGGCGCAGCAAAATGCTCAGCCGGCACCACCGATGCCGAGATACCGATGCGCAAGCATGGCCTGCGCATCATGGCAGGCTACATCACAGCCAATATCTCAGCAGCTACATAGCCTGATGTGGATGTGCGCGTTGATGGGAATTCATATCACCGCTAGCGGCCACTGACACTCTCTAAGCTGCTGTTTCACATCAACAATATCGAAGCGGGAGGGTCAACAGCTAGCGGAAGCGCGGCGCCCTTTCCACTTTGTTTCTGACAGCCGCCGCTGCGAATCGGCTGACGTAAGGTTCGAGGCTGTTCGCCACGCGCTCGCGTGTTCGAGCTCATATTGCTGACGATAGTACATCTGTTTCGTTTTTGTAGTCCTGGCCAATGCTAACTTTTCGATCAAAACAAATGAGGCTGACACCGGAATTTCTGTGACAGAAGCTCTGTAAAGCTTTCGCGTTAAATACAAGTTGCTCTAGTGTGGTTCTTAAGAAATGTCCTCTAATAATAAGTTTCTACATTATACTCTAGGCCTCAAAAAAAAGCTCCTGGCTGCCAGTCGCAGACATCGAGTTCTGTCTCCTTGGATCCAAAGCATCATCAACCATCTTTACTGGGTTGCTGCAATGGGCCAAGGAGATGGAGACCTTGTTGTCAGCATGTGGAGGAGCCTGCTGAACCATGTTTGCGACAAACATGATGGCCACGATGGTCCCTACGAGAAATGCCTGCATGACCAGCTTGAGGACAGGGAATGGTTGAGCCCAAGTGAGCACTGCTAATTTTTCTTTGTGCCCAACACAGTTATTCGTACTGTTTGAACACTGAAATTTTAGACACAAAGGAGAATGTCGCAACTTAGTGTCAAAGCGCTCAATCGTCCAGAGTGGCAGGAGGGTTGATGCCTAGTGCCTAGCTTGCACCAATAACTGGCATGAACGAGACTAGGGCCTTATGCAAACGAACAACAATTTACTGCATCATCGAAACAAGGCTAATAATATTTTTAATTATATTAAAGTTGAAATTAAAGACAAGGTATAACGAGTAAGAATGTCAGAATCATTACAAACAGGTACAACTATGCACCACTATTCAGACATGCCGCTGCAGCAGTAGTTGCAACCTATCCATATTAGTGTTACCTAAACGTTCATACAGCACAAGTGAAAAAGATAGTTGAAGTCTGCAGCGACATAAATGGGGTGCAGTGACAGTCACCTACATCAGTGCCACAAGTAAAGTGACCCTCTAAGCTCCACAGGTGTCAGCGGTGGGATTTCACAGCGACTGGTGGCCTGCAGTGCTGGTTGTAACGTTAGCAGCATTGTTTGCCTAGAAGCTGCTCAGCATCTGCCTCTTGCCCTTGAATCGGGTTAATGAAGTGTGGGAACAACTTGGTGGGAACAATTTCCTACAGTTCAAATTCTTCTAGCAAACACCTTTTTGGGTAAGCAGACAAAACAAAAGTTAGAGATAAGCAAGCCAAGCCATGTTAGTACTTCAAATGATGAGATTCCGAATCTTTCATACAGACACTTTTAAAGGGACCGACAACTGCCCAGAATATGAAATGAGTTGACTCCACTGATGTAAAGATTGTCCGTTGCACTGACTCAAACCAACCCTGTTTTTTTCGTGAGAGATGGATTTATATTTGTATTTCTTAATTGAAAGTCTCGAAAAATGACCTGTGGTGCCTCTGGCGGCAAAAACATGAATGATCCGATGAAGACGGCCACGTGACCGTTGATTGCTGTACGCGGTTGACGATTTTTTTGTTAGTATTGAAATATTGTTCGTTTCTTTATATTAAAAGGTTTTACTCCATAATAATGTACATATAGGCCTGCGTTAGTGGTATGTATTAAAGTGGCGCTGCCTTCGCGTGACGTAATGATCCCATGCTTGTCAGCGCGTCTTGAGCAACTTCTCAGCGTGCTCATGCAACCGTACACGCAGTTTCCAGGTCGCTAAGATTTTGGAGCGACAGTTTTGCTACCTACACTTCGTCTCAGAAATGACGCGTGCTGCTACTCGGTGCGGCCGCGCATATGCACAGTTACGTTTTTGATTTCTTGGCTTGGCTCGTGTATTGTGAGAGTAACGACTCCGGGACAAGCCATCCATGACACAGGCGCAGGCAACCTTGGGCGCAGGCGCACACAACTCTGTACAAATACCGGGAAGGTGTATAAAGCCACACATCTCATTGCAACAGCTTGCTATTTTCAAAAATGGTTGGAAAGCTCAAAATAAAGGTGGTTAAGCATAGTTACAGTAACTCCTGTGAAAGGAGAGCAACGACAGCTTTCACAAGGGCTAGCGGCATCGCTATCAATGCTCAGCGTTGCTGGAGCAAGCCTCCATGCGTGTTCGGAGCCTTTCAGATCGAAAAACAGTGCTTATAAAATAACTACGTGCTTTTCGGATAAACCACTGCAGCTACAAACGCTACGAAGGGTGAGCTTCCTGTCGCGCCGTAAAAAACTGGGTCGAAGAAAATCAGTTGTCGGTCCCTTTAAGAAGTCATGCACATTGTGGTTAGATAGAGACTCACGTTTTCACTTGATGCCAGGCATAGAAAACCATTTTCATAGATTACCTCTAAGACGTTAACTGGCTTTTGTGCCAGTGAAAAAAATCTAAAGCTTCACATATCTGTTTCAGCATCACCTGCATTTCTCCAACTAAAGACCATCGTGGACAATCCTCTACTTTTGAGAGACATTCGCCGGCTCTCTCCCGAGGTGCAAACGTTCTCATTGGAGTCGTTCCACAGTGTGCTGAACTGCTTCGCGCCGAAAGCTAATGCTTTCTCAGAGGACGGCATGCAAGCAAGGTACTCATTTTATTACTTGAAAATAAGACAAAAAAACTAACACTGAAACTGCTTTTTCCTTAGGACATGGCTCGCTGTACTTCACTTCAATGAGAATGCCAAACGGCAACAGGCGCATACTCGGGAGGGAGAGGAGCAATGGAAGCTGAAATCCTCCAAGGCGAGGCGAGGTCACTTTACTGTTGCTGCAGTCAAAGAGAAGCCTAGCTATGGTATGTAATATACTTCAGGACTAAATTACAAAGACAACAGGATGTGTGCAAGGAAGGCATAGGGAAAGTCATTCATAATTCTACTCGTGTATAAATTTAAGCTAGAAAAAAGGTGAAAGGGATTAAAAAAAGGCTTGCCACCTCTAGGAGAGGCACACAATGCATCCAGATAAATTGCGAAACCAGTCACAATACTGTGGTAAATGTCCTGCCATCTACATTCCTGGATATCTTTGCATGTACGCAATAATTAAACCTGGGATTGTTACCCAATGGCACTCATGATCACGACATCAGCACAGTATTAGGATCAACCTCGTCTACTGCCATCACTCGTTGGTGCTGCTAACCACCTGTTGGATATATATGACGTATCAGGTCGTTGCACCAGTTTACCTCCTCATTTCGAGCAGATTGCACCATGTCAGGAACTGTAAAAAACTCATTAATATGGAAGCAACTGCACACTGATAACTCTTGTAGATAATGAATCACATGCACTTAAAACAGTTGTGCTAGTTTTGGAATTAGCATGCCATTACTTTTCTGTCTTGGTAATGCACACTGTTTTCAGCCACATTTATCAGCAAAGAATGACGTGTCGTCATTCTTAATTGATGAAGAGTTAAAGCACATGACAGAGCTCTGGGGAATTAAAATTGTAAAAGCAGAGCCATGCCTTTGCCTTATTAAGAGCGGTGGGCTGTCTGGATTGACACTTCACCAGCTCCTTTGACGAAAGTTTTATCATTCAAATGTGCAGTTTACTTCGGTATGGCTCATTGCTTATGAATTGCCGTTATTTGAACGTGGTACGTTCCAGCAGTCCAAAACGTACATAATGAAGCTGCCCACGGTTTGTGGTTTAGGGACAGGAAAATGAGAGAACCCTTGTCGTACACCCCAAGAGGTGTCTTTACCGAATAGTAAATTAGGATGCCTGCAGCTATGGCCCAAGCAACCACACACCTATGCAAGTTTCCTGACTGTAACATTGCGTAAAGTATTGGCTCACTAAAGAACCGACACTGCTATAGCTCAGCAGTGACGGCCACTTCACCTTCTCATTGGCAATAATGGAAGCACCTTCTCCAACGTGCAGCGTACTGATAGCACTGCTTCATAATAAGGCACTGCAGAAGTGTAACCATAGGTTTTGTTTTAATCTTATAAGGGTGTAGGGGTACGATGCACCGATGGCACAGAGGCAGAGCATCAGCCTCGCATGCAAAAGGCCCATGGTTCGGATCACAGTGCTGCACAATTCCCCACCCGAATTCTAGACAAGCGTGCAATAAATATACGCTACAAGCAGAGCCTATAGAGATATATAATGTTGTAATCACGCCACAGCGTGCATGCTTTTCATTTTTGCCGCCATTACTAGTAGCACTTGATTCATTTTTGATTGTGAGCCCCCACCCCCCAATTCGGATTCAAACCTATGATAAAGTAGGATGACCTACTATCATGTAAATACGGTAATAACTCTTGTTCTGTAATGTGTCCTGGCCCGATAGTGATATCGTTTCTCTTCACCATGCAGGATACGTCGAAGAGCTGCTGAAGAACGCTGTGGACCTCTGTGAGCACTCGTCGTACAAGGAGAGTTTCAACAACGCGGCAGTTCAGCCGTGCCATATGTCCCTCGCATATGAACGGCCATCAAAGGAGGAGCTCATTGCTCAGAGGCGCACACGCTTTCCTACACAATCACCCTCATGAAAGAACTGCATCAGTACATTGTATGATGATGGTTGGCTTCAACATCCCAAAGCCACGATTTGATCGTGAGGAGCGCCGTGCTGTACCCAGGCAGCACGCCGCCATTGGGCCGATCCCGGCCCAACGTCGGCAAATGACGGCAGCAATATTGGCCCCACGTCGGCAAATCACGCTCGCGCTACTTTCACCCGCATCGGCCCGACGTCGGCTAGCCGCCTTAGGGCCGATGCGGGCTTGCCGGCTTCGGGCCGACGTGGGCTAGCCAGCCTCGGTCCGAGACGGGCCTGCCGTTATTCAGCCGATGATGGCAAGCCGTCATCGGGCCTATGTATGCTAGCCGATGCTGGCGCGGTGTCGGCCCCGCCGACGTCGGGTAGCCGCCGGCGTGACCGTTTACACCCGTTATTATGTTTTAGCAGTGGTGGCTTACCGTGCGTTAAGCACGGTAGTACTGTACCGTCGTGGTCGGCACGCAGCTAGTTTATATGGAGACACCGGCGGTAGTTGCTCGATGCGTAAAGTAACTTGATCAGGCAGGCTGATGCATGTGTTATAAAGTAAAATGGCTGCGTGCCGACCACGGCAGTTCGGTATTACTGTCGTTACTGTACTGTAAGTCAGCAGCGCTAAAATAGACTATTCGCGGCCCAACGACATTCATCGACTGCCGTTGGTGCCATATTCGAAAAATGCTTCCTAATTAGAACGACTGCTCCACTGATGTCTTAGTGTGCGATTAAGACCCACTATTCTGTCGAACCGTGCAAGGCCGAGAACGAAAGTCAATATTGTCTATAACACAACTAAAGTGATGAAAGGCCTGCTGCCCCAACTACGCATGCGTCTGAGAAATTAAGGAGCAACACATTTGCAAGGTGATAAACACAAATTTATTCACAGATATGAACACACGCCAGCAGTTCCGGAATAATTATGCCATTAAGGAATATCTAAACATCTATAGATACCGTAGCCAACATCTAAAACAACCCCACAGCCGCCGTATTTCTCAAAAAAAGCAGGACAATCCTAATCGAGAATGGGATCAGGCGCAAAATCATAGGCGTGAGCAAAGTTCCCCTTCAGAGGGGTTGGGGGGGGGGGCGAAGGTTCATCGCGGCGCCCCCCCCCCTCCCTATTAAGTCAATGTGTTTGGCAGACCTTGCGCCCACCTCTTCTTAGGTGACTACGGGGGCCGGCCGCCCCCCTGCCCCACTGTGCGCACGCCTATGCGAAGAGTTACAATCTCTTCAACGTTATGCGCGGCACATTCACTATAAATATTGAAAGAACTAGAACGGGCAAAAATAGGAATAAGTATTAACGAAGAATATCTTAGCTACTTGCGTTTTGTGGACGATATCGCGTTTTTCAGTAACGACGGTGCCGAATCACGAAAAAAATTCTGGAGATGTAAACTAAGGCAGCATTAAAGTAGGATTAAAGACGGACCCGAAGAAAAGGAAGATAATGTTAGGCGGCTTGCCGAAAAAGCGAGATTAAAAGTGGCAACTAGACTAGAAGATTGTGTATACGCGTGAGCTAATTACGAGCAGAGGAGCACCCCCCCTTCACGTTTATTAAGTTCACCAAGGAACGGTAGGCATTCGCAACACATGACTGGCAATTAAATTAGCGTTATCCTTTAGCGGGGATTGCAATTTTTCAGTGATATCTTAAGGGCCAAAAAGATGGATAAACTGCTGCACGCGACGCGAGAAACATTGTGAGCGGTACCACAAGATCCCATGAACTCTACATCTAAACAAGATAGACACGCACGCATTTCTAATCTAAAGGCAAGATTGTAACAGAAAGTAGTAGTAGTAAACAACTTTATTAGGAAAGCCGTCGGTTTCCTAAGCGGAGATGGCTGTCAGGCCGTGCCTGGTTGCCACCTCGTCAGCGGAATCGTGCATAAAAACCACTCACGTGTGCCCGTTGGATCGCTAAAAACACGAACGAATAAAAAATGCAAGCGCACCATATCAGAATACACAAAACACGATGGTCAATAGAGAATACGCGATAAGAAGAGAACAAAAATCTGATGACACGTAACAGTAGTGAACACGCGGCCTTATATGAGGTGAGCGAGTTCAACATGGAAGCAGGGGGCCACTGGTTTCTCGCTGCGGTGATCTCTGCCGAAAACAATGCCGGAATGCTGCCGCGTATCCGTCTCGTGCACGATTTTGACTTTCCACCACACATGTCCACACACCGCACTTCTTGAAGAATTCTGCTGGCCGGAGTGAAAAAAACCTGCTCCCGCAGCTACGATTGTCCCTCCGTCTGGACGGCTACCCTACCCTGCCTGGTCAAGCGAGTTTCGTGACAATGACGCTGAACGAGGGGAAGGGAGGGGGGTAGAGTTCGAAGAAGACGAAAAAAAAAATCGAATTCTCCCTTCTTGAAAGCACGGCTCAGCCTACCACAATGGTGTGCGATCCCCCCAGCATGTCTATGGGCATGCCGTTTGAGAAAGGCGTTCGTCGAATTTTCAATGCATCACTTGTTGCCACATGTCGCTACATGAAAACTTTGCGTACACCACGTTGTAGCCGCATTCTTCATCGTATTTCACGTGCCATAATAATAATTTTATGCGACTGTTTCTGAAAGCACGTGGGAAGTAATCGTTGAGCGAGATTTTTACTTGAAAAAGATATGTATGTCACAAAATGGACGGCAACGAAGTGCAAATGCGAATTGACAAACACGTGGCAAACACGTGTTTGTCAGTTCGTTAAAGATGGTCAGCGGGCTAGTTGATTTGTAAACATTTAAACGACAAAACGGGTCTTCACTTCGCCCGGTCTTTTTTGCACCATACTTATTTTTCTCAAGTAATGAACCAACTGGCTCAGCAACACGCCTTGCTGAGCTTTTTACTTTTCATAAAGTAAAATGTGACATCACTGAAGCAAATGCGCTTGTTACGCTTCACCCAAACACGCGCGTGAGTAAATATGTGTAAACACAGAGATCGGAAACTGTCCGTGTAGTATATGAGCGCTGGCACCACACATTCAGCGGCTGAAAGGACATAGCGCTATAAATATGATGACAGGCTCGATTTATATTCACATAAAACTTCTTCCGCTAAAAGCATTCGTGCGGGAATGTTTGGGTGAATTTTGATGCTGGATACATTAGTGAAGTCGACCGACCAGTGGCAAAAACATTCACGAAACAGAAGTACTTCGAATTTGGCGCATGAAGTTATTGGTACGTGTTATAACGTTTCAACATTTTTGATAGCGTTGAACAACTGGTCAACGGGTCAACGAAGTGGCCATCTAATTTCAGTCAGTTATTCTTCTAAAGACCACCTTTTTTGGTAGAAAAGTGACTGTGCTAGTGATAGTTGTTAGTCATTGTCATAGCAGAAACTAATAAGAGAATGCAAGCTATTCAGTCGGCGATACATCGCGCACCGAGTCGTACGTGCGGCATTAGCCCGGTGCAATATTTGAACTTTGTTATTTGTGCTTGTACAGCAATTCGTGTAGCGGTATTCTACAGCTTAAGCTACAAATATTCAAGCGCCTAATGTTCCATTGCATTACGATTGTATCCTAGGCGGGCGAGCTGCCGGGCTTCTTCAGCGGGCTAAAGGTAGAGCGCAACGTCGAGGTTATTCTCGTCACTGACGGCCGGCAACACGGCGTGCAGCGTCGTTGGGGGGCTTCCGTGAACTAGTTTGAACGGCGTCATATGTGCGCCGTTTCTTGCACTGCCGTGTTAACTTCAGGTTATGTGCGGAAGATATTATGGCGTCCCACGTCATGTGTTCGACGTACAGTACATTGCCAGCATGTCGGCGAGGGTTTCATTTAGCAATAAACTGTAGTATGATTGATAGGCGGGCGAGTTGGAACTTATCCATCTTTGCGCAGCGCACGAAATTGACAAGGACACAAGAGAAGAGGACGGGACAAGCGCTGATCTTCAACTGAAAGATTTTATTTGAAAAGACAAATATATATACACAGAAACACACGTGCCACGCAAGATTACACTCGATCAATGAAACGGATTTCTTGCTCCGATAATGAGACTGATGGCTGACTTATACAAACATTATCGCACTTAGCCATGTGGTACGCCTCTGAAATCTCACGTGTGCTTCTGTATATATATATTTGTCTTTTCAAATAAAATCTTTCAGTTGAAGATCAGCGCTTGTCCCGTCCTCTTCTCTTGTGTCCTTGTCAATTTCGTGCGCTGCGCAAAGATGGTTTCATTTAGCCGCTCGGTGAGGCCATTCGCCTGCGGGTATGTCCGTCGGTGACTTGTGTGGCTATATTTCAAGATGGTTTGCGTTAGTTCTGCCGTAAAAGCCGTACCTCTGTCAGTGACGAGGACTTTTGGAGCGCCGCGACGCAGGAGGACGTTCTCAACAGGGCATGTATAACTGTCTGAAGGGAGACAAAAAAGTTCCAACATCGTCGATAAGCCATCGGCTCCGCCGATGTCAGCTGAAGCACGGCAGAATGACGGCATGTTCGGCCCAATGTTGCCGGTGAAAACCATCGGCTCGGCCGATGTCGGCGAAAGTACGGCAAAACGGTGGCTAACTCGGCCCAATGTTGCCGGTGAAAGCCATCGGCTAAGCCGATATCGGCGGAAGAACAGCGAAACGCCGGCAAACATGGCACAGTGTTGCCGGTGAAAGAAATCGGCTAAGCCGATATCGGCGGCAAGACGGCAGAAGGCCGGATAACACGGCCCAATGTTGCCGGTGAAAGACCAACATCGGCTGAAAGGCGGCAAAGTCGGCCCAGTTTTGCCGGCAAAAGTCAACGGCTCCGCCTATATTGGCGCCAGGCTGGCAATGCTGGCCCGAGGTGGGGCCGCGAACAGCCGCCGTGAAACCAATATCGGCCCGACGTCGTGTGCTGCCTGGGTAGGGTGCCGGAAATTTTGACCCCCTGGTGTTCTTTGACATGCACCTAGTCCTAATTCAAGTACACGGGCATCAACCATTTTTGCCTCCATCGAAAATGTGGCCGCCACGGCCAGGATTTGATCCAGCGACCTTTGGGTCAGCAGTCGAGCACCGTAACCACTAGATCATCGTGATGGGTAGTGACATGTATTTAGGGTAGCATCAAAAGCTTGCTGCCAAATCTGTTTTCACATGTGTGCTACGCCTAGCCGTCCACTGAGACCCACTGTCTGAATCGAGCGAGAGAGGCACATTTCATGGGGGAAAGATCGAATGCTCGGCTGACCAGAAAGTGTGCAACCACAGAAACGGTGCAGCTGAAGTCTTATGACACTTGGGCAACGCAGCAACCATTCCTGGCTGGTGGGCAACGATGCAACCGCGACTGCTTTGTCGAATCTCAAACTTTTTTCACGTGTGTGTTTTCTACGGCTAGCCATCCACTGAGAGCCACTGTATGAATCGATGCAACCACGACTGCTTTGTGGAATGTGCTGTTACAACTTTTTTTCACATGTGTGTCTTCTACGGCTAGCCGTCCACTGAGAGGCACTGTGTGAATCGAGCGAGAGAGGCACATTTGATGGGGGAAAGATCGAATGCTCGGCTAAGCAGAAAGTGTGCAAGCACTGAAACGGTGCAGCTGAAGTCTTATGACACTTGGGCAACGCAGAAACCATTCCTGGCTGGTGGGCAACGATGCAACTGCGACTGCTTTGTGGAATCTGCCACTAAAACGTTTTTCACGTGTGTCTTCTACGGCTAGCCGTCCACTGAGAGCCACCGTGTGAATCGAGCGAGAGGGGCACGTTCGATGGGGGAAAGACCGAATGCTCGGCTGACCAGAAAGTGTGCAACCACAGAAACGGTGCAGCTGAAGTCTTATGACACTTGGGCAGTGCAGCAACCATTCCTGGCTGGTGGGAACGATGCAAGTGCGACTGCTTTGTGGAATCTGCCACTAAAACGTTTTTCACGTGTGTCTTCTACGGCTAGCCGTCCACTGAGAGCCACCGTGTGAATCGAGCGAGAGGGACACGTTCGATGGGGGAAAGACCGAATGCTCGGCTGACCAGAAAGTGTGCAACCACAGAAACGGTGCAGCTGAAGTCTTATGACACTTGGGCAGTGCAGCAACCATTCCTGGCTGGTGGGAACGATGCAACTGCGACTGCTTTGTGGAATCTGCCACTAAAACGTTTTTCACGTGTGTCTTCTACGGCTAGCCGTCCACTGAGAGCCACCGTGTGAATCGAGCGAGAGGGGCACGTTCGATGGGGGAAAGACCGAATGCTCGGCTGACCAGAAAGTGTGCAACCACAGAAACGGTGCAGCTGAAGTCTTATGACACTTGGGCAGTGCAGCAACCATTCCTGGCTGGTGGGAACGATGCAAGTGTGACTGCTTTGTGGAATCTGCCACTAAAACGTTTTTCACGTGTGTCTTCTACGGCTAGCCGTCCACTGAGAGCCACCGTGTGAATCGAGCGAGAGGGGCACGTTCGATGGGGGAAAGACCGAATGCTCGGCTGACCAGAGTGTGCAACCACAGAAACGGTGCAGCGGAAGTCTTATGACACTTGGGCAGTGCAGCAACCATTCCTGGCTGGTGGGAACGATGCAAGTGCGACTGCTTTGTGGAATCTGCCACTAAAACGTTTTTCACGTGTGTCTTCTACGGCTAGCCGTCCACTGAGAGCCACCGTGTGAATCGAGCGAGAGGGGCGCGTTCGATGGGGGAAAGACCGAATGCTCGGCTGACCAGAAAGTGTGCAACCACAGAAACGGTGCAGCTGAAGTCTTATGACACTTGGGCAGTGCAGCAACCATTCCTGGCTGGTGGGAACGATGCAACTGCGACTGCTTTGTGGAATCTGCCACTAAAACGTTTTTCACGTGTGTCTTCTACGGCTAGCCGTCCACTGAGAGCCACCGTGTGAATCGAGCGAGAGGGGCACGTTCGATGGGGGAAAGACCGAATGCTCGGCTGACCAGAAAGTGTGCAACCACAGAAACGGTGCAGCTGAAGTCTTATGACACTTGGGCAGTGCAGCAACCATTCCTGGCTGGTGGGCAACGATGCAACTGCGACTGCTTTGTGGAATCTGCCACTAAAACGTTTTTCACGTGTGTCTTCTACGGCTAGCCGTCCACTGAGAGCCACCGTGTGAATCGAGCGAGAGGGGCACGTTCGATGGGGGAAAGACCGAATGCTCGGCTGACCAGAAAGTGTGCAACCACAGAAACGGTGCAGCTGAAGTCTTATGACACTTGGGCAGTGCAGCAACCATTCCTGGCTGGTGGGAACGATGCAAGTGCGACTGCTTTGTGGAATCTGCCACTAAAACGTTTTTCACGTGTGTCTTCTACGGCTAGCCGTCCACTGAGAGCCACCGTGTGAATCGAGCGAGAGGGGCACGTTCGATGGGGGAAAGACCGAATGCTCGGCTGACCAGAAAGTGTGCAACCACAGAAACGGTGCAGCTGAAGTCTTATGACACTTGGGCAGTGCAGCAACCATTCCTGGCTGGTGGGAACGATGCAACTGCGACTGCTTTGTGGAATCTGCCACTAAAACGTTTTTCACGTGTGTCTTCTACGGCTAGCCGTCCACTGAGAGCCACCCTGTGAATCGAGCGAGAGGGGCACGTTCGATGGGGGAAAGACCGAATGCTCGGCTGACCAGAAAGTGTGCAACCACAGAAACGGTGCAGCTGAAGTCTTATGACACTTGGGCAGTGCAGCAACCATTCCTGGCTGGTGGGAACGATGCAAGTGCGACTGCTTTGTGGAATCTGCCACTAAAACGTTTTTCACGTGTGTCTTCTACGGCTAGCCGTCCACTGAGAGCCACCGTGTGAATCGAGCGAGAGGGGCACGTTCGATGGGGGAAAGACCGAATGCTCGGCTGACCAGAAAGTGTGCAACCACAGAAACGGTGCAGCTGAAGTCTTATGACACTTGGGCAGTGCAGCAACCATTCCTGGCTGGTGGGAACGATGCAAGTGTGACTGCTTTGTGGAACCTGCCACTAAAACGTTTTTCACGTGTGTCTTCTACGGCTAGCCGTCCACTGAGAGCCACCGTGTGAATCGAGCGAGAGGGGCACGTTCGATGGGGGAAAGACCGAATGCTCGGCTGACCAGAAAGTGTGCAACCACAGAAACGGTGCAGCGGAAGTCTTATGACACTTGGGCAGTGCAGCAACCATTCCTGGCTGGTGGGAACGATGCAAGTGCGACTGCTTTGTGGAATCTGCCACTAAAACGTTTTTCACGTGTGTCTTCTACGGCTAGCCGTCCACTGAGAGCCACCGTGTGAATCGAGCGAGAGGGGCACGTTCGATGGGGGAAAGACCGAATGCTCGGCTGACCAGAAAGTGTGCAACCACAGAAACGGTGCAGCGGAAGTCTTATGACACTTGGGCAGTGCAGCAACCATTCCTGGCTGGTGGGAACGATGCAAGTGCGACTGCTTTGTGGAATCTGCCACTAAAACGTTTTTCACGTGTGTCTTCTACGGCTAGCCGTCCACTGAGAGCCACCGTGTGAATCGAGCGAGAGGGGCACGTTCGATGGGGGAAAGACCGAATGCTCGGCTGACCAGAAAGTGTGCAACCACAGAAACGGTGCAGCGGAAGTCTTATGACACTTGGGCAGTGCAGCAACCATTCCTGGCTGGTGGGAACGATGCAAGTGCGACTGCTTTGTGGAATCTGCCACTAAAACGTTTTTCACGTGTGTCTTCTACGGCTAGCCGTCCACTGAGAGCCACCGTGTGAATCGAGCGAGAGGGGCACGTTCGATGGGGGAAAGACCGAATGCTCGGCTGACCAGAAAGTGTGCAACCACAGAAACGGTGCAGCTGAAGTCTTATGACACTTGGGCAGTGCAGCAACCATTCCTGGCTGGTGGGAACGATGCAACTGCGACTGCTTTGTGGAATCTGCCACTAAAACGTTTTTCACGTGTGTCTTCTACGGCTAGCCGTCCACTGAGAGCCACCGTGTGAATCGAGCGAGAGGGGCACGTCCGATGGGGGAAAGACCGAATGCTCGGCTGACCAGAAAGTGTGCAACCACAGAAACGGTGCAGCTGAAGTCTTATGACACTTGGGCAGTGCAGCAACCATTCCTGGCTGGTGGGAACGATGCAAGTGTGACTGCTTTGTGGAATCTGCCACTAAAACGTTTTTCACGTGTGTCTTCTACGGCTAGCCGTCCACTGAGAGCCACCGTGTGAATCGAGCGAGAGGGGCACGTTCGATGGGGGAAAGACCGAATGCTCGGCTGACCAGAAAGTGTGCAACCACAGAAACAGTGCAGCGGAAGTCTTATGACACTTGGGCAGTGCAGCAACCATTCCTGGCTGGTGGGAACGATGCAAGTGCGACTGCTTTGTGGAATCTGCCACTAAAAACGTTTTTCACGTGTGTCTTCTACGGCTAGCCGTCCACTGAGAGCCACCGTGTGAATCGAGCGAGAGGGCACGTTCGATGGGGGAAAGACCGAATGCTCGGCTGACCAGAAAGTGTGCAACCACAGAAACGGTGCAGCGGAAGTCTTATGACACTTGGGCAGTGCAGCAACCATTCCTGGCTGGTGGGAACGATGCAAGTGCGACTGCTTTGTGGAATCTGCCACTAAAACGTTTTTCACGTGTGTCTTCTACGGCTAGCCGTCCACTGAGAGCCACCGTGTGAATCGAGCGAGAGGGGCACGTTCGATGGGGGGAAAGACCGAATGCTCGGCTGACCAGAAAGTGTGCAACCACAGAAACGGTGCAGCTGAAGTCTTATGACACTTGGGCAGTGCAGCAACCATTCCTGGCTGGTGGGAACGATGCAACTGCGACTGCTTTGTGGAATCTGCCACTAAAACGTTTTTCACGTGTGTCTTCTACGGCTAGCCGTCCACTGAGAGCCACCGTGTGAATCGAGCGAGAGGGGCACGTTCGATGGGGGAAAACCGAATGCTCGGCTGACCAGAAAGTGTGCAACCACAGAAACGGTGCAGCGGAAGTCTTATGACACTTGGGCAGTGCAGCAACCATTCCTGGCTGGTGGGAACGATGCAAGTGTGACTGCTTTGTGGAATCTGCCACTAAAACGTTTTTCACGTGTGTCTTCTACGGCTAGCCGTCCACTGAGAGCCACCGTGTGAATCGAGCGAGAGGGGCACGTTCGATGGGGGAAAGACCGAATGCTCGGCTGACCAGAAAGTTTGCAACCACAGAAACGGTGCAGCGGAAGTCTTATGACACTTGGGCAGTGCAGCAACCATTCCTGGCTGGTGGGAACGATGCAAGTGCGACTGCTTTGTGGAATCTGCCACTAAAACGTTTTTCACGTGTGTCTTCTACGGCTAGCCGTCCACTGAGAGCCACCGTGTGAATCGAGCGAGAGGGGCACGTTCGATGGGGGAAAGACCGAATGCTCGGCTGACCAGAAAGTGTGCAACCACAGAAACGGTGCAGCGGAAGTCTTATGACACTTGGGCAGTGCAGCAACCATTCCTGGCTGGTGGGAACGATGCAAGTGTGACTGCTTTGTGGAATCTGCCACTAAAACGTTTTTGACGTGTGTCTTCTACGGCTAGCCGTCCACTGAGAGCCACCGTGTGAATCGAGCGAGAGGGGCACGTTCGATGGGGGAAAGACCGAATGCTCGGCTGACCAGAAAGTGTGCAACCACAGAAACGGTGCAGCGGAAGTCTTATGACACTTTGGCAGTGCAGCAACCATTCCTGGCTGGTGGGAACGATTCAAGTGCGACTGCTTTGTGGAATCTGCCACTAAAACGTTTTTCACGTGTGTCTTCTACGGCTAGCCGTCCACTGAGAGCCACCGTGTGAATCGAGCGAGAGGGGCACGTTCGATGGGGGAAAGACCGAATGCTCGGCTGACCAGAAAGTGTGCAACCACAGAAACGGTGCAGCGGAAGTCTTATGTGTGGAGATAGGTTTGCACTAGGCTTACCTATATGAGCGCGACCGTGTAGGGACGCGACGTTCTCCACTGCCGCAGCGAACAAAGACGCTACGGCCGGGTTCGTCGATTCTCCGGCACGGCGCAGAAAAGGCACTCGAGGCAGGAGGTCAACAAACAACGCGGGTTTATTAACCCAAGATGCAGCACAGTACGACAGTCACGGGCTTGCAGGCCGTAAAGGGAACTCCGCAAGACCGATCGAGTACGCTTGCCAGCGGTGCTACGACTATCACACAAAGGGCAGCAGTCGAGCACACGAACGAGAAGCCGCCTGCTAGAGCAGCGCGTCAACCTCTCGTGCTAGCCTGAGAGCATCTGACGCGGGCGAGCCCGCGCCAGACAGAAGCGAGCTCAAGGGGGAAGGGGGTTGTCACTGGCGGCCAATGAGGAACGGCGTTGCTCAGTGACGTAAGCTAGCTTGGAGGCGTGAGCATGTGAGCATGTCGAGGCATGCCCGGACGCGTGCCCGCGCGGGGCCAGCACACGCGCTAGCTGGGGAACGAGGCGCCAAAGGGAAGGGCGCGCTCGATTCCCACATATGACACTTGGGCAGTGCAGCAACCATTCCTGGCTGGTGGGAACGATGCAAGTGCGACTGCTTTGTGGAATCTGCCACTAAAACGTTTTTCACGTGTGTCTTCTACGGCTAGCCGTCCACTGAGAGCCACCGTGTGAATCGAGCGAGAGGGGCACGTTCGATGGGGGAAAGACCGAATGCTCGGCTGACCAGAAAGTGTGCAACCACAGAAACGGTGCAGCGGAAGTCTTATGACACTTGGGCAGTGCAGCAACCATTCCTGGCTGGTGGGAACGATGCAAGTGCGACTGCTTTGTGGAATCTGCCACTAAAACGTTTTTCACGTGTGTCTTCTACGGCTAGCCGTCCACTGAGAGCCACCGTGTGAATCGAGCGAGAGGGGCACGTTCGATGGGGGAAAGACCGAATGCTCGGCTGACCAGAAAGTGTGCAACCACAGAAACGGTGCAGCGGAAGTCTTATGACACTTGGGCAGTGCAGCAACCATTCCTGGCTGGTGGGAACGATGCAAGTGTGACTGCTTTGTGGAATCTGCCACTAAAACGTTTTTCACATGTGTCTTCTACGGCTAGCCGTCCACTGAGAGCCACCGTGTGAATCGAGCGAGAGGGGCACGTTCGATGGGGGAAAGACCGAATGCTCGGCTGACCAGAAAGTGTGCAACCACAGAAACGGTGCAGCTGAAGTCTTATGACACTTGGGCAGTGCAGCAACCATTCCTGGCTGGTGGGAACGATGCAAGTGTGACTGCTTTGTGGAATCTGCCACTAAAACGTTTTTCACGTGTGTCTTCTACGGCTAGCCGTCCACTGAGAGCCACCGTGTGAATCGAGCGAGAGGGGCACGTTCGATGGGGGAAAGACCGAATGCTCGGCTGACCAGAAAGTGTGCAACCACAGAAACGGTGCAGCTGAAGTCTTATGACACTTGGGCAGTGCAGCAACCATTCCTGGCTGGTGGGAACGATGCAAGTGTGACTGCTCTGTGGAATCTGCCACTAAAACGTTTTTCACGTGCGTCTTCTACGGCTAGCCGTCCACTGAGAGCCACCGTGTGAATCGAGCGAGAGGGGCACGTTCGATGGGGGAAAGACCGAATGCTCGGCTGACCAGAAAGTGTGCAACCACAGAAACGGTGCAGCGGAAGTCTTATGACACTTGGGCAACACAGCTACCATTCCTGGCTGGTGGGCAACGATGCAACCGCGACTGCTTTGTGAAATCTGTCACTAAAACGTTTTTCACGTGCGTCTTCTACGGCTAGCCGTCCACTGAGAGCCACTGTGTGAATCGAGCGAGAGAGGCACATTTGTGGAAAGTGCTGTCAAATCCATTTTCACGTGCATGTTTGCTACAGCTGGCAGTACACAGAGAGCCGCATGAACTTAAGACACAAATTGCTTAGAAGTAACAGAACAGAAGCTCAAGGCAAACTTCCGGTCTGTTACTTCTTATTAGTGACTACAAAGAAAAAGCGAGCCCTTACAATTCCCCTTTTTCATTCATCTCCTTGAGGCAGGATCATGAACGCCGCACATACCGTGATCGCACATACCGTGATCGTGAACGCCGCACATACACCGCGAAATGAAAGACAACGTCATGACGAAATCGTTTGTAGCGCCTGCAGTTATGAAGCACAACGAAGTTACACACACGGCACAGCAAGCGCGGCAGGTCTGCGAGGATAGGCAAGTATCAAATAGAAAGGGTTGCTTCGCTCATTTACACTTACCGGTGATCGTTGCCATCGTCATGGAAATCCGGCGAGTCTGGTGGTGGCGGATCAGGCGGATCACTGCTGCCACCCTCAGCACGAAGCGCCGGATCGCGAAATGGCGTGTCACTATATGGGTCGAAACCCATTTCTCTGCTCATTCGGCGCAACCGCTCCTCGAGGCCGGGGTCGATTCTGAGCAACTGTCTGAACTCCCGTGAAACAAAACACACGCTGCTCTGATGGCGCTCGGCAGGAGACGGACGATCAGCCGAGCCGAGCCGAGCCAGCGGTACTGCGCTGGCTTCGACCGGAAGTAGACGACGCGACGGCACGCAAGCGTTCTCGCACGTCACATCGTGACGCAGAGCCTCTTGAAGGCGGAGCTTAGCCCCGAGCGCTCGAAGGAAGAGTTGAGGGCGAAAGGCGGAGTGGAGGAGGAGGGAAGCTATTTATTATACGTAGCTCCCTTAATAAAGGGTGTTTCGACTGAATTATGGTGCCAATGATTTGCTCTAGTAATGACCTTAGCAAAAACGAAATGTCAAAAAACCGTTTCAGGGTCCCTTTAACAGTCTCGAAGGTGTTAGTAAAGGTATTGTGAGGAGGGTCACAAATCGCATTCGCGTACTCAAGCTTAGGTCATACAAAGGTTTGGCAAGCAACTTGTTTAATAGAAGAAGGAGCGAGCAAAAGTTATGGCGTATACACCCTAGGGTACAATGAGCAGAATTTAAAATGCAGTTAATATGACAGGTCCAAATTATGTCACCTCAGATGTACACACCAAGGTATTTAAATCAATCAACTATTGAAATAAGTTTACTACTGATGCTGTAACTAAAAACAACTTGATTTTGACGATGGTGAATAGACATTAATACATTTTACACACGTTCAAGGACATGAGCCCAATGTCACACCAATTCTGTATGCGGTTAAGGTCCCACTGTAATGTGAAATGGTCGGAGGGGTTAGTAACTGCTCGGTAAGCGACACAGTCATCCGTAAATAGTCGGCTCTGAGAACAAATATTACGAGGTAGGTCGCTGCAGTTTATTCAAGAAGAGGAGTTACCGCAGAATGTTCCTTGTCTTTCAGGAAACCTTGGCAAAAGGGCATCTCACCTTGCCGAAGCAAGTCTTGGAGGGTGTGGGGAACGCGGAAGGTTCTTCCGTACGCCTCTGAAAACTATTGCTTCGGCATGGGAACGCACAGGTTGTTGAAGGAAACACTTTCTCGCAGATGTTGCAGATGAGTGCGCGTAGGTCAAACGGGCGAAAGCTGGTTATGGAAGAAATCTCTGTTATAAATTTTCTTCGTTTTGCCGCGAAAATGGGCATTCTCTTCGGCCTAGCGCTTGTGGGATTCACCCTCCTGCATTATATCGCCTTCTGGCAGGCTGCCCAGCAAGGTGGTCGGGAGTCTCCTGAGAACATGAAGCCCTCGCCTTTAGCCGGCATTGTTTAGCTCGTGGCCGGCACTTGGTGACGACTTTAGGATCGTTCGACACACGCTATTCCTGTCGCCGTTTGCGATGCCGTTCCGTGTTTCTCGCTCGCAGTTGTGGGAATACTTCACCTGATGAGCCAGGTACCTCCGTAGCGCACACATAATCCAGAGCAACAGCTAGGGATCAACAGTGGTTCTTAAGGAAAGGAGTGGCGCTCATGTTCCTTTCCTTCTAAGACATTCCTCAGATAAACGCCGGGACAACATTTCTTGGCAGCGCTGTGGCAGCTACACACATGTACGCCCGAACCCCATCAAATAGTGTCAAATTTGAAGAATAATTTTCTCATTCCTCTGGCTGAAATTATTCCTGCTCTATTTATTATGAAACTGAACCAATGACACATGGGAATACAACGTGGTCGTTTCAACAAAATAGTTAAAATATGTAAAAAAGAAATAATAGGTAAAGAAAATTTTATAAACATCATAAATATGTAAATAGCAAAGAGGAATATAAAATACAAACGAGGA
This sequence comes from Rhipicephalus sanguineus, assembly GCF_013339695.2. Classification (NCBI taxonomy): domain Eukaryota; kingdom Metazoa; phylum Arthropoda; class Arachnida; order Ixodida; family Ixodidae; genus Rhipicephalus; species Rhipicephalus sanguineus. The sequence continues at coordinate 40,234 of NW_023614615.1, forward strand.
CTATAAAGCAAACAAAATAAAGCGGTTGTTGAGAAATCAAAATGAGGAGCAAAGATTGATATCCAGATCTCTTCGTACCGCTTTGGGAAGTCGTAAGTAAAAAAAAAATATCGATCGCTTTACAAGAATTTCTTCTTTTGGGAATTTCTTAGCGTCGCGTTTTCTGCAGACCTGTGTTGTGTACTACATTTTTGTTTTAGTGCGTCTTTCTCCGCGTTCAAAGAGAGCTTCTGAAGTGTCGAGTACAATGATCCCGACAAAGGGGTTAACCCGCAATATCCTGACCCCAGTGTTCGCAGAGTAGTAGAGCAGCCTATATCCTTGAACTTGTGGGGCACAGCAACACTGGGGAACTGGACAACAACCCGGTAGTTTTAAGAAAAACTGGAAATTATGTAAAACATGTAGAAATCGAAGATAACTATATAAAGGTTAACAATATATAAATATGGAAAACGGATGCAAATGACAAACGAAGAATACGAACAAGAGGTAAAGCGGTTTGGACGAAAGGAAAATAAGCAGGAAAGACTGATTCTATGGCCTTCCCGTCGTTGTGTCGAAGGAACGAGTTCCCCAAAGAAAGACAATTTTGTACATTGATATAGAAGCTAAAGAGAGGAATACTGCACCTAAATTAATTTAACGCAAAGTAGAATACATTTTCCAAGAAATGAGATGTTGCTCTATTGCCTGCTGTACTCCGAAAAAAAAAACAGTAAAGTGAAGTTGTCAGACAAGCTGTGCGTAAATAAAGCTTTAGGTATTCAACTTTACAACGTAGTCCAGTGAATGCGACTTGAGTTGTTTATGTTTGACATATTTCGCTGTTCCTGTCGTGAATAACATGTTCGGCAAGCGAGATGTCGAGACTTCCTTATTTATCCATCTCCCTCTTGCCTCTATGTAGAGCGAATTCTAGAGGCACACGCCACGAAAACGATTTAACAAATGGTACATGTACGCTTATGCGTGAAAACTCCGTCACGCTGTGCTGACAACAGTGGTGTTTGGCCCACCATAGGCTGCCGTCACTACTGATGGCAGCGGCAGCGGTGTGACGTACCTTCGTGACAGGTCTGCTGGTGTAGGTAGATATCTCCTTTGATTATAGCAGACGCGTGACATACTCAGACATGACCAATTGCATGTAGACCCCATACATTGCCTTGAGCGCCGTTTAAGCGACAGTGGGAGGTTGTTACGTCTATGCTTAAACTTCATGCCATCCCGGTATGTTGATGAACATGTTTGACCTGACGGGGGAATGGCGAATCTCTTTTAGTCGGCGTGGGGCTTTCTCCAATGTCAGCCAAGCAGGTACACCTCGTACCGCGACCTTGTCTGAAGAGTTCTACCAGTGCTCGATCACCAGCCTCGGTGATAGACGAATGTCTCTCAGGACATATAACGCAAGGATATAGTGGCGGTCATCGTTATAATAGTTGTGGTTTATGGACAAGAAAATTTCCGTTGTTTAACGCGGTTAAACTTAGCTTGCGGAGCGACAGATCGGATTTGCTTGCGTATGGAGATAATGGGATTGCCGCGATTTAAATTAATTGCGTATCTTCCATTATACAAAGATGACGAGAAATAAACTGAAGGACGAAAGACGGGCGAGTTGGTACATATATATCTTAGAAGCGTCGAGCGCGAACTATGACAGGGACAAGGGTTGGTGTTGGTCCCTCCCTCTTTATCTCTGTCACTGTTCGCGCTCAACGTTTCTAAAATGACGAAAAGTCTACAGGCTTCAAGTACGCGTCACGACAAGGGAGCCAACGTTTTGCGCTACAACACAAAGACTCTACTCGACGCCATCGCCGGTGTCGATGCGAGCGCGCAGTGAACTTAGATGCAGCCAGCGTCTCTGGTGGTGGCGACACGAAAAACTGACCTTGTGCCGTGGCCTCCGTGATTAGCTCCGTCAGTGTGCGGTTGCTCAGGCCGTTTCAGTGGCACGGGCGGAGCGTAATCAAAGAAAGCTGGGTTACAGCCAGAAGAGGTTCGCTGATTGGTTGCTCACCATGTGCGAAGTTAGCCATACCTTTGGCCATACCACGACATGCAAACAAAAATTACACCGCGGCTGGGCTAGAGAGAAACGCGGCGCGCGTTGTGTTTCCGTTCTAGGAAGGTCCAGAGTCATATATTTCTAGATATATGGAGCTGCTAAGGCAGTGATCACTTACGGGAGAGCGTAAGCGGGGAACATGGTGTGACTGCCAAGCGAGCGTCGCAAGATGGATGGATTGTCTGAGCGATCCTTGGGCTAACGTCATTGCCCCGCGGAGTGTTAAAGAGTTGGCAAAATGTACCCAACTGTACGGCGCTTGCAAAGGCGCCCCGCTGGAGCTAATCGCGGAGACCACGCTTGAGCCGCTGTTTTATCTCGCGAAGGCGCAGCACGAGTGCTTACCTGAAACTTTCTGGCCGACGTTGACCTTCGCTAAGCTTGAAGGCCACATTCGCGCAACGAGGTGTTAGATGTGTTTGTATCAGGAACAGTTGAATATATAGTTCCGTTACACCTAACCGAAAATTCCCGCCAATTTGAAAATAGCACCGTAGTTTGGTGCCGCAGTTTATGGTTTTCATTTGTTGTCGAGCTAAAACCGTAGGCCGCAGATTCTGCTTTTGATATCTAACAGTTTTTTAATATTTAACTGTGTTTCCGCTGTATTGCTTTTATTTTGGGTGGGGGGGGGGGGGGGGTTGACGAAACCTCGAGAGCATCTTGGGAATAGATCGCTTTGCTTTAATGTAATTGTGCCGACAGTAAAGTCAAATCTGATGACTACGTCAGTGCCTTTCATGATTTCCTATACCGGCCTCGACAAGCAAGTGTTCTATTGTAGCAAGGTGGGCAGCTGGGCTAGTTGGTAAGGTTCCATAATATGTGTGTCAACTTCTTGTCCTTCGTCCCGTCTTATGCGCTGCTTTAAATATTATGCAACCAAGTGTTCAGCGGCAAAAGAGTCGTTAAAACCGTCGCAACTATTTACGGTCTTTCAAACATCATCATTGTTTATTGTTTCGATCGTTTCACAAAGTATTATCATTCCTGTTTTCACAGAAAAGACGTTCCTTTCCACTTCACCGAGGGTGACAGTCCAGATACCGTAAAATTCACCGTGCTCTCAGGTAAACTTTTCCCAATGTATTTGTCTTACTTTTTGGTAATAGAAGTTTTATAGCTAAAGAAGTTTTTGTATTTAGTGAAGTGAACAATAATTTTGTTGTCTCATACCACTTGTCAATGTGGATCTCTGCTCTGATTGCTGACACAAAATCACTGTTCCAAATTATCAGGCTTGGAGCATCTTATGAACCAGTCTGAGCGTCCTACCGTCTTTGTTGTAGTATTCTGAACGTGCGCATTTAAATATGAAACGTAGCAAACGACATCTATAACTGCGAAAAATGACGGCAGTCTTACTGGATACTTTTCAGAAACGGAAAAGCGGATTGCTTTTTTGTGCGTTTTTTCATACTGCCTCATTAAAGTGCAAAAGTGATGACCCAGCAGACATCACCGGTTTCGTCGTTTAGCAATAAATACCTCAATAACAGGCAAACGATGTGGCGTCGTATCTCTTCATGTGCTTTTTTTTCAATAGTTAATTGCCAGCCGCAATCGAGTGTTGGTACAGTGTGTTGCTGGAACAAACCTACCATTTCTTTATTGTTACGCATGCTATTACACAATCTGAAAAAGAAACCAATTCCATTCTGTATATCCATTTCAGACAGTAATAAAAATTCTGGTGTTGCGAAAATCCCGTAAGCGGATTACGAGAACTGTACAATCATGAAGCTGTCATACTTCGCAGACGGTAAGGCAACCATTAGACGCGTATGTAAAAACACTGGAGTAAATAAATATATATGTATATATACGAAAATATATTCTGTAAAACAGACTGAATAATTATTTCAGAGCAGCTGCTGCATGTGTCCTATAACATTAGACTCTTCAGACTACGTCCAACAGTGCAGCTATTCAGGAACCGTTCAATTCGAATTTCACAGAAGGAAAAAACGGAGCAATAAGTTTGTTATGCATCGCATAAACACAATTATAATTAACAAATGGCTATATAACAGCTTTTAAGAGGATAATTTGGCGCTGTTCTTCAATAAAGCAAATAGAAATGGTACATTCTGGCCATGACGCTCTATCACGTATTGTCACCTGGTTAATAAGGCGGCAGTAATACTGGTAAATACCAAAGCCTCTATTGCGCTAGCTTCTGTGCGAAAAAAAACGATAGTCAAAGTACAAGCAATAGATGCTCTACCTATACGGAGGCGAGAGCAGTCGTCGGGTTGCAAGCAATCTGATCGTCGGTGAAGCAAGTTCGCTTTTATACATGCCTGATCGAATATTCGAGCGTTATCACTGGTCATTCCGTTAGTTCCAGGGTAAACTCTACTGATGGCGTCCTGGAAAGGTTAAAATGCATTCTAGCGTAGCCTGCGCCTATTGACTGGGTCAGGTCATCGGCCTAAATATCATAGACCAGTGCGTCACAACGTCGTAGTATATCGTATGGCACGAAGTATTAGGGACTTTTAGCTTGTATACATACTTTTATTGCGATAACAATTATATAGACACTCTCGGCTGATTTTTGCCGTCGCCGTCATGCCCTGGATATGCATATGTATGTATGTATGTATGTATGTATGTATGTATGTATGTATGTATGTATGTATGTATGTATGTATGTATGTATGTATGTATGTATAGATAAGTAAAACCACCACATGAAAATAAATCACAAGAACAAATTTGCGAACTGCGCCACGGGGATTGGAACCTGCGGCCCCTCGTTCCTCAGCGCACCGCTTTAAACAACTCGGCCACGCGCCACCGGTTGTGCGGAATAATAACGGTGAGGTATTTATGTACACCATTTAATGTTGGCGGTATGCAGATCTCGGACGTGCTTCCGCGTGCGCAGTATCACCCGCGAGATCGCTCGCAGGGTGCGCTTTAAACAATGATAGATTTTGCTTCGGTTTGAAAACTGCCCTTGAGATGCGCACTGAAAAGTGGCACATTTCTGTACCCACACGCGATTGGAACGCTGGGTAAACAATACGTCGAACACCACCGCGCGGCAGGAGACGCGGAGGGGCCACTCCACGCGCCGCAGTTTTCAAGAAAACAAATATATCGAAGAGCGTTGGTTTCTAGCGCGCCGCTCAAACACGAATAAGTAACCGGAACAGTTGTTAGTTCGCGCTCGTCCTGTGTATACATGTGCCTACTTTTCGAGCGTCCTTCCTTGTGTTTGAGCAGCGCGGCACGCTGCAAGTGTCGGAGCTGTTGACGTTGTTAGTTCGTGGTCATCCTGTGCGTGTTCTTTTCGTAAGTCGTCTGCGATTGGTGGGCGTACTGCAAGTACCGAGCAGCTTGGTGTTCTTCTTGCGTCTTCGTAATTTGTTGCAATCGCATTCATTGCTTCGGCTTTGCCACGAAACTGTGAGTTTTAACGTTACCGTATTACCAGAATACCTGATTGCGTTTACCGTGTTACCGGAACGCATGTGTTAGAAATGTTTTAGCTAGCCATTCGTATTCGTTTACGTACGTTCGTCAACGTATACCTTTATGTTTGCGCAAACAACTAAATGGTGATGATAACTACATTTAAACTACATTTAGGTTAGATAATTGTAGACGAACACGTTGCGTCCGATTTAAAGACAAGCGTCCCTATACTGTTGAGCGTAACAACGAAGTCACTTTTCAATGTCGACAGATTTAATCCTTGGTTGCGGATCACAAGAGCCACCGCATAGATAAAGCGCTTTGAGTACAACTGCAGATCTCCCATGCCTAATGCTTCCTTTCTTCATCATTTCATGGGGCCGAGAAACCCGGGAGTTTTGTGAACCAAGCGACCCGCCCACGAAAGGACTTCAGCAGCAACGAAGATGGATCGGATCAAGGGCAAACGAGTGAACCAACGAGCTTTGCACACGCGTCTCCGTAACGACGCAAGTCAACTCATTCAATCGAATCAGTTTAGCGCTCCGCCGCTTCGAGTGCTACACGACCGACTGAAGAACTGCAACGACGGACTACGGGTGCTCAACGAAAGCTGGAGCAACACCTCACGGACGAGCAAGCTGCCGAGGACTACCTGTCGGTCTCGGAGTATGAAGACAACGCGGCAGCAACGTTGTCCCTTCGCACTTATCACATCTAAAACTTCAGCCCGAAACGACTGTGGACCGAGGCCTGCCGATACCCAACGACGTCGCCACCCCAGGTACGACATCGGGAGGTCGTTCAATCGGTGAAGCCTCAAGGCCGGTGACCGGTGCTTCAAGAATACCGAAGCTTGATTAGTTCACTTCAACGGAGCTGTGCTACAGTGGCAGCCTTTCTGGGATGTATTCAAGCATGCCGTTCATACAAACGCCGGTCTGACGAACGTCGACAGATTCCACTACCTGAAATCCCTTCTGGTTGGACCAGCGGCCAAAACGATCGAGGGAATTCAAGTGACTGATGCTTCATATGCCGATGCCATCGAAATTCTAACCAACCGCTTCGGAAACACCAGGGGCCGAATTCACAAAGCTTTCTCTTGCCTGCGCAATTTCTTAGCCAAGAATTCTCGTATCTCGAGGGAATACGATAGCAATGGTACGAATTTATCTTACTCGCCACTTTTGAGGGCAAGGAGGCAACGCGAAAGCCGATGAAACGACAAGGAAAGAAAGATGTGCGCGCAGGTGATAGCAAAGCAGCACGCGAAGCGTCTAGCATCGAGGGTATACGATGATAGCGAATGTATTTTCGCCTGATTTTCGCTGTATCTCAGCTGCCAGTTCCGGGCGTCTGCTACAGCGCTTACGCGTTGCAGCAGACGTCCTGGGGTCTTGCGTGAAGCCAAGTGCTCGCGTTTCATGGATGACCATAGCTAACCAAAATCTAGTTGCTCGATGGCGTTAATAGTCCGTGTGCTATCTCGTCAAGTGCAGGCGAACAACGCTCCAGATGCACCGCATCTATAAACCACGCATAAATTAAAACATTGAAGGTTTGAAGGTGTGAGCGAAACGTTCCCCCCCCCCTTGTTTACCACAACCAGTTACATTTTCAAGAAGCTGCGCTGCCACTCAACTAATTAGGCATGTTCGAGCACGGTATGGTGGTTGCCATTAGGGTGTTTTGTAGCTAGACGTAAAATGATGCATTTCTTACAAAGATCTCAGTACAAGACATAGGAACGGCTTTTGAGCCTACGGAGAACGTTTGTACAGAAATATAAAGCAGCAGTAACAAAGGCATGATGCGCGTAATGCCGCTAGTTCAATTAACCGCAGCATTTTGACAGGGCCGGAATGCCAGAGCGATCGTATACGCTTAGATATGTGAACGCGTAAAACGAGGAAGATTCGTCGGGAGGTTTCTACGAGCTAATGCTTTTCAGAAAACACGGCGCAGTCACGTCGTCCTTGCGGAGTTTGCGTGAGCAAACATAAAAGAAGTGGCGTTCAGTTGTCTCGGCCTGAAGTGACATCACTACACGTGCGCCTGGATTCACAGGGCGCGCGTGCTGCGCGTTTGCACGATTAACAAAAAGAAAAAAAAAAGAGACGGCGGTCGCGTTACTTACTAACGTCTATGGGAGCGAAAGCCATAGAAAAGCGAGCGAAAGTGTGATTGTGCTTATATATAAGAATCGAAGCAAATTAAGTGAGCAGTGATCTGTTTAGTGAAAGTTTATTTAAATGACGATAATCGAAACAAATGGTATATTCAATTAGTGAAAGTGACATTAGTGACAGTCAAATAGCGATAGTTGATTAGTGATGTCGCACTCGATACAAAGTGCACGGTAATATAACCACACGTAATGGCTTTAACCTTCGAGTCACCTTAGGCAAATGCACTCGGATCCCGAGTTTTTTTTTTCTTTTTGATCGAATTTCGCCGGACATTTTGCATTAGGTGTCTTTCGAGGGAAAGATAATATATATACAATGAAATAAGTGTGACAGTGGCAAGCTCTCTTGCGAAACACTGCAGCGGTGGTCGAGTCGTTAGAGCGTCCGGCTGCAATGCGGGAGGTACTGGGTTCGATTCGCGGTGTCGCCAAGCACTCACGTATTTTTTTTTATGGAAAAACAGATAGCAATGCCTGAGGTTATGTGTTTCGGGCACTCTTTTTTTGATAACGTGGCCTTTCCGCTCTCTTCTTTCTCTCCCCTTTAGACCCAAAAACGCTGCGCCGTGCTCACTCACGGATCACAGAAATAAGATTACCTTTTTTTTCTCTAACCACTACTATCGCAAGAGCGCCCAGTCCCGAAACCCAATTATCATACCTGGGCATTACTTTTCACGACTCTGGCTATTCGAGCGCCGGTCAGACATCACGGTGTTTTCAAGAACATCAGTAGACACGCGGCGGCCAAACTGCTTGCGGCCAAGATGACTGCCTTTGTCGGGACATGTTTCCGTGCTAGTTGGGTGGCATTCATTCCACGCAGCAGCGCAAAACGACAGGAACAGAGAGAAAAGACACACACACAGTGATGTGTTTTCTCTCGGTCTCTGTCGTGTTGCGCAGCTCCGTGTAATGCCTCTGTCAATGGTTCTAAAGAACTCCAGCAGGCTATCGAGTTCTGAGGAGAGGGCAAAGCAGTAGGCCTGCGAAAAAATTACGGCAAATTCATTTGCGTCATTAAGGGCTACTCTTCCCTTTGTAAGTACTTGAAAATTTTAAACCCGAGTTTATTCTTTATCAACAGCAGTTAAAGTATAGATGACAGGTGGACAGACAAAAATCCGCGTATTCAGCTTGACTAGTTTTGTGCCCTAAATAGTAATTGGCAACAGGTATGACAATACGTAGAAATACCACGCGCATGTGTAAAGGTATGTACAGCCACGAGCGAAAGCTTGGTTATGCTGGTTTGAAGTCGACTACTCTATTCTACATATTCGACAAACGCAATCTGTAGAAGCAATGTTACACGGAGGAACTGTCCTATAAACTTATTTTTGCTGGTTGGTTGCATAGTTTTCAACTTCTTGCTCAGAACTGTACGTTGGAAAATGAAACATCTTGTTTGAATGCACACATTTTATGTAAGGTTACATTCATTTTTGCACAGTAGGAAACAAACTTGAGAAATGAAAATGAGATTGAAAAAGGAGAACTAGAAAGCAAATAGCAAAATTCTTATAAAAGTTACAGTAAACAAAATAACGTAAGTTTTTGTTTAAGATACATGCATACACATACATACATACATACATACATACATACATACATACATACATACATACATACATACATACATACATACATACATACATACATACATACATACATACATACATACATACATACATACGTTGAGGTGTAGTTAATAGGATGAACTGCTATAAAACAACAATGCTGATACACTCAGTCTTGAGCACATGAGGTTTCAAGGCAGTAACGTACGAGAGAAATCTCTCACCACTTTTATGTGCCAACTCGGCATTTCTCGAACCCTCCTGGAACAATTTGATGCATAGTTCCTGCTGCTGCCCACTCACAAGCAATTTTTATACATTTGGTGGGCGGCAGCCCACGACGATATATAAGAAAAGAGCCACTGACAATGTGATGCCAAGGAAAAGCGCAATGCATCACATTTTGGTACATGCCTGCAATATGACACATAATTTACTTACATAGTCGGGCACATTGACAACACTATAACAAGCCATGTTAGGTGACGTGGGCTGAAAAATTGGCACAGGTCGGACAAATTCTGGACCAATACATAAATAAAACAATTCGCTGTTACTAAGCTCCTCGGTACAAAAAATGCTATTGTTGACATGTCAAGACCTTACTGCTTCTCCTGAAAACACTCCTCAAAAAGGTTTAGAAGTGTGCACATTGAGAGACTGCTGTATAGCAGTCTCTCATACCGCTCGAAAAAAAATTTCAATGCACTTCTGGACAAGGCATGTGATGTGAAGCTTCAGTGCCTTGCATGTATATCTTGCTGCTGGCCTCAGCTGGAATGTTTATCAGCAGAAATGTGCAGAATAAGATTTTATAATGTACCACGATGAAGTAATTACGCTTCAGGCGCATAAAACATGGACAACAATAAAATAATTTAAAAACATTTACCTGGCACAGTTTACAGAATCTTAAATACATTTTCATGGAGCAATCACAGCTTCTCTGATGATAGTAGTAATGGTTATCAGCCTAGAAATTTGTTTGAAGTCGCCAGTTTCAAGATTAGAGTATACCAACAGCCTTCTTCAGGCTAAACCATTGTACACACGCAACAAAAGGCATAAGTAAATGCATGCTATAATCACCCTACAAAAAGCAATAAATACTTTCAGCAGTAAAATGAGCAAAGCTTCATAGATGATAAACTATTTGCAGAGTATACAATTACATAATGGAGAAACCTACGGCAACAAACACTATATGAAAAAAAATTAAAACTTACACAGTATATGCAGAGAGGGTGACTGTTGAAGAGGACAGACAGGCGACGGGATAACATTACACAGGTGCTAAAGCTTGTTGGACGTACTAGGAATAGTGACGCTCCTCTTGCATCTAAATAATCCGTGGAGAAGGACTTTCCAGAGCTTATATACACAGAAAATCATTTGTGCTATACTAATGCGCATATCCTGAACGACTATATCGACCAAGTGCAAAATTACCCGCTTCAATGGTTTCATTCTTGCACTACCAAACATGAAAACACGGTTTTGGTTGCCGACCATGGCTGCTGTTTCTAATGGCAGTGAAATGCAGAGACACACATGCACTTTGATTTACGAGCATGTTAAAAATTCAAGGTAGCCGAAATTAATTTGCACACTACTACTACAGTGTGCTGTACATTAATGTCAAGGTTTTGTATATTAAATGCAGAATTTAATTAATTTTGAATCCTCAAGTGCAAGGAATTGCTGAATGATGCACTGCTCAACAATTAAACTGCAGCTGTGCAGATTCTCACCATACAATTCAAACTGTTCCAGATATCACAATGCATTCTGTCTGTTGACGTGCACATTGAACAGCAGGACACAGTCACTGGTAGTCGCTGTCTACTTGTTGGCCTTGTGCGTTTTGTCCGAGATACACTGTCCAATTAGATGACAGTGAGGCACCTGATCCCGTGGTACTGCTGGAACATAGAAAAATGCAGATGATTGTTACATCCGTGCTATGTGTAAAACTGGACAACTGATATGTGCTAGAAACTCCAGCTCTCGTATTTTCAGAAGCCGATGACAAGTATTAAGAAATATTAAAAACCAAAAAAATGGTCTGAACATAGAGCCACCAACAATGAAGTCTTTGAAAAAATATTTTATGATATAAATGTATAACTACCATGTTCATTTTGAAGGCAACAAACTTCTGTCTAATAGTGAGACATAAGCCAATAAAGTATCTTCTATTTCGACTTTACACTAGGTGCAAGAAGCCGACCACAAATGAGTTCACTGTGCTACACTCTAAGAAAAAATGAAGTATTTGGGGAGTATTGCCACCCCACAACTACAATCGTCATCTATCTCACGTACTTTCCTCGCGTTACAACCGCGCGTCATTAGAGTGACAGCATTCTTGATAGGAAAGTGCCAAGAGCCAGGTTTTCAAAAAAGAAAACCCGAGCAAGCACGATTACGTTATTGTTGTGTGGCAGAAATACTGAAAAATACTTTATTTTTTCTTAGAGTGTATTCATGTATTGCTATGTTACAAGACAACAGCTATTGTTCATCACTTTAACGTTATCTAACATAGCCACGTCATCATACAGTGTGCAGGAACAATTTTGAAGACTAGAAAGCACAAAGCACTTGCGGATTATGTGTGTTTTTGTTTCTCAAAGCCGTTTTTCCTACCAAAAGTACTTTGAAAAAAAAAATGCACTTGATTAGGAGAAATGATTGTGAGCAACAAACGCACTCATAATCCACAAATGCATGTTAATAGGCTCTTATGGTTTCCACAAACACTCACCATCATCACTATTGCTGTCAATGCCATGCCGGACGGATATGCTGTGTCGTGCTCAGAACACCAAAGGTGCACTGTATCGCTTGTCTTGCATGGGTGCGGGCTGCACTGCACTGCTGCTTAGCTGGGCCAGCCACGGACAGAAGTGTGAGCACCCATGGCTCTCAGGCATAGGGAGAGTCACCTTCAGAGATCAACAAGCGTGTATTCAGGTCAAATACGATTTGTAGAAATAACCGTGCGACTATGCAATTGTGCTGAGAACATGTACGACGGAAATGCACCATATGCAACAACATTGAAAAAAAGATGAGCTTTTTAAAAAAAATGCGCATTTACTGCTCCTGTGTTGTCTGAGCTCTTTCTCCCTGCATGTTGCGAACCGCCAGGCGATTTTCACCCACTTGCTATTTCCATACAGAGCACTTGATACAGTGAGTGCGTCACAAGCACAAGAGCTCAATAAGCAATAAAAGTATTTGTGCTATTTCAAAAGCACAACTTTCCAGTCTCACATGTATGAAGTAAGATTCATAAGCTGCAGACTTTACACTTGCGACATTGTCAATTCCATCATAGTTTGCTTCTCCTTAAATGTCCAATTAGCATTGGTGTGTGAAAATAATACAAGCATCCACTGTTACTAACAATGTTTGGGTTGTGAAGGTGTGTACATTAACCGGTGTTTACTGTACCATCTGTACTTTAAAAAAACTAACCTAGCAACCAGCCATTAGGCAGTTTCTGCCCTTGAAGCTCCCAGGCAGAGCACAGTCCATCCAGATGAAGCTGCCATGCGTGCTTCCAGGCCCCTTTGAGGTCGGCTGGATGACGACGCCCCTAGCATTGCAAAAGACTTGTACATTTAGGGAGCACAAGTCCTTCCTATTTCTGTACAGGTGCTCCAAGTCATAAGGTGGCTTGATTTGCCAGTGCTTGCAATCGATGGATTCCAGGACCTTACGAAAGTCTGCGATCTGTGAAGAGGCCAAACAGGATATATTAAAAAAACCATCATTGAAAGCGCTCTTAATATATATTGGCAGTAGCACAAAAAATATCACTTAGTCAAAGCTATCAAATATGCCATATTCAATCTGCAACAAACTGAAGCCCCATGTAAGCTTTACATACCGTAAGATATATATGTCCTGGTAAAGTCTAGTGCTGCCACAGCAGTAATCTTCTATACAAGTAATTTTGCAATATGAAGGGAATCCCTGAAGAAGTGCTACATGGCTCCTGGAGAATAAATTCGCATCAAATATTTTTCTCTCAACTATCAAGCGTGGTAAACAGACAGGCTCCTCTTAATGACCAGATAATAACCTGCTTAACCCAAATCATAAACACTGCTGGTGTACTTGCTCATATTCGAATATATGTATATTGGCCATATATACGTATATACAAAGCGGTAGTAGTACATTTTTCGTATTGGAACTTAACATGGGGTGACATTACATCTGCTGGGATGAAAAACTTACAAACGTACGTTATAGCGCTACACGAATAACAACGAAATTAGTTGCGCAAGTTCAACTCACCGATGGCACAACGATATTAGCAGCCGTCAGCGTCACCGGGAATCGAATGTGCTCTGCAGCCACAGGCAAAAGACGTCTGTGGACTGGAAGCTGCCGTTGAAATAGAAATGCAAGGCTAGCAAGACGTGTACGTCCACTGGTGAAGCGTGACCAATCGCCGTGGGCCGCTGTAGTCAAGGCTCCAGTACCGTGCAAAACGACAGGACAGATGGACTCGAAAACCTGTAGTTAGCCGGTGCTGGTCTACGACTTCATCCAAGGCAAGGCACCAGTGCGAAGTGTGTTCTGTCCGAAGCGAAGCGTGACGTCCACGTGCTTTCGCTGCCAGGTACAAGTCCAAGTTTTCACCGGAGAACAGTCAAGGCGTACTGCCAAAGCAGCCACATTTACAGCAGAATGTCTCGGCGCGCGACTTCGGTTCGACACGCTATGACGTTCGGATTACAGTTATCACAACAAGGAGAAGAAACGAGTTAAAAAGAAAGCGCCAAGCGCAGCGCCAAATCCTTAAAGCCCTCATAAAGCACCATCGCACTTCGTAGGGCGAAACACGGTTATCAACGCTTTTAAACTTCTGTCACACAGGCACACACTCTCCACAAGTCTTGGAAATGTCAACACAGCACCACTGTTCGCAACGCACATCGTTTCACTCCCGAACACTGCATTTGGCTGGACTGCTTACAAGAAAACAGAAGCGCACTGGCTAACCCGGGCGAAGCAAGAACCAAATACACAGCGTAGTCGTAGTTCATGCGTTACCGTGCGAGCACGATATCACTCAAGTAACGTGCCGAAATGTTGTCAATTCGAAATGCCGCACTGCACCTTACTGAGACACTGGAAAGCGAAGGGAACGAACTGTTCCAACACTCAAACACGCACTGCAGGCTCCTCGAGTGCTAGTTACCGTCGGTACACAGGCGCCGATCCCCGCTTCATAAACACACCGAGGCACAGGCGCGCTACGCTTCACCGCACACCAAGAGACACTGCCGTCAGTCTTCACACGGCTTGCGCGCACCGAAAAAGCAGCGGCATTCACAACACATCCAGTTGAATGCTGAAGGAACCCTAGCGTTTTGCGAAAATCGGCGCCGACACACACAGTTTACGGCGCCATGTTGTTTTCGCGAACTGCGCAGCAGGGGCAAGCGCTAGAGAGCTCACAAAAGCTCTTGCTCGTTTTTCACGGCGAGATAAAATTCTCTTATGTGCGAGGGGGAAGATATGACGAACACGACAGGAGCGCGCGATGAAAGAAGTGTTTTGTCAACGTCATAACATGAACTGATGTGGAGAGTACTGCTTCCCAAACCAATCACAACATGCGCCTCTCGCCCAAGCCGTCGTCTGCTAGCGTTCGTCGTCTGCTAGCGTTGTCGTCTGCTACGATAGGAGCCTGCAGCGGGGGTTTCGCCTTGTCTACGCGATGATTTCCAGGCCACGCTGACGCTTCTGAGAACAAAATAGATATATGAGTGGGTGAAGCCACCTTTAATTGATATTCTCACGCCAAGGTTAAATGGCAGTTATTAATCAAAGGGACATGCATTCGGCAAAGGTTTGTTTATACTCGAGAATCGTGAGCCTTTCCACTTATTTTCGATGTCATTTGAAATTACTGGCGCCATTTCTTTCTGACTACTTGCCATATAAACGCGTTCCGTTTCGGTTTTCGAACAATGAAGGTCGAAAAGCTCGACTTGTTTGTGATTTCATGCATAATCACGCACATCTATAATATGCTGTGATTTGCATTGTACGAGCCCGCTATGGATAGGCCCAAAGTGCATAGCGACAGCTGCATTTCGGAGACCGTGCCTATTGGTCAGTTAAAGCCAATCTAACTAGACAACTTATGGAATCACATAATAGGCTTTAATAACGGCTAACTGAAATGCTCCGCTCAATTTTATTTCCAATAACGTGCAGCTGATGTGTTCCTCTGAACCTCTTTGGTGGTAATTTCGACCAATGCTGCGTACATCATTATAAGTTGGACGTCTCATTGGAGGAAGTAGGACGCAACACAACAACATAACAAAAAAAATGTTGACCAAAGACCGCGCCGCTTTCGACTTCATCGACCTTTCATGTAGAACTTTGGTTTTAATCCAATCACAAGCCTTTGCATGCATACTTTTTCGCCATTGACACCCAATAGGCTTCTTTAATTACTGCGACTCTCAGGTTATTGGACGACTGCGAGTGCCAATACTGTCCATAGCGTACAAGCGAAAGAACACACGAAACTCAAAGCGCCAAAATAAATTAAAACGTACCAGCAATCGTCAAGTAGCCTTACATGGCCGTGAATTAGCTTAAAATCAGCCACGGCACAGTTGCGCCCGCCGCAGTTGCATGTTCTAAACAGCCATATTGTTCGTAAGAGCGGTCCGGACCACTCTTGGGATTTCCTCGTAGCCACGCTGTTTCTGCGCTTTTTTTGCTTCGTGATTTACGAGCCTTTTTCACACCAAATATAGCGAAAGCTGTTATGAGCGCGCTTTACCGCAGCGGCCGATCATTTCACGTTTTTTACGGAAAGCCGTTTTTGGCGCCGTAGTTGTCCGCCGCCGCCGCCGCCGCCGCCGCCGGTGTCCGTAACCAGTATCGCTCGAAATAAGAAAAAAAAAACGAAATAAGAAAAAAACTCCAGGATGGAACGAGGTTCGAACCTGGGTCCTCTGCGTGGGAGCCCAGTATTCAACCTCTGAGCCATGCCGGTGCTTGAAGCTGCTTTGCAAAAAGGTCCTATACAGGCTTCATGTCGGGAAGGAACCACATTAGCATATGCAGTATAGCGTGGTAGAAGAGTAAAATAAGCACCAAGCATCGCACGACGTGAATTCTGTAACCAGGCGTCACACAATGCGAATTGCGCAACAAGTAGGTTGTTGAATGCTTGCAACCCATTACAAAGGGCTCTGCCATAATTCTTCATCGTAATCAGGCACAGCATTAACAAAGTGCGCATAATGCCTTACATGCGTTTAGCAGGTATCAACGCTCTCCGTAGAATGACGAAAAATGGCACAGTGCCTGCTGCCCTACTTCTAAAAAATTACAATGATTTATAGCGTAGTGTGTTCCTCGCAAGTGCACTTGTATTGGTTGCCAAGGAAGCCCATAAGCGCATGATCCATTTCCTCGGGGTCTCAGTAAAGTTCTTCGGCCCCCCCCGTTTCTCTCCCACGTGAACGTATGTTATACCGCATGGCGGGAGAGGGAAATAGCGACCGGGCGTTACCCAATGCAAATTACATAACTGGTTGGCCGCTTAAAGATTCCAACCCATTACAAAGGACTGAGCCATAATTCCTCATCGTCATCAGTCGTCGCGTCAACAAAGTGCACATAATGCCTTACAGACTTGTAGGTGGTGCCCCGCCTCTCCGCAGAATGACAAATAATGACTTAGTAGGTGCTTCCCAACTTCACAAAAATTGTGATTTATGGCGTAGTGGGTACCTTTCTAGTGTACTTGTATTGTAGCCCCAAGAGAGCTTAACGGGCTCTAAAAACGCCACTCTTCCAGCTTTCGCTGTGGCTGTGCTGCGGTTTCAGCGCAGGCCTGGCGTTTTTTGCTTCGTGAATCCACTTACGAGCCTTTTTGAGTGACGTCACCAAATATAGCAACTGCATCACCACCGCTGGCATGTTCCTTGACAGTCGCCGCGGGCTTTACCGCAGCGGCCGATGTGATAACGACGGCTCTTACGACGTTTTTTTCGCTTCGTGAATCGACTTACGCGACAAAATTTCTCTTACGCGACAATTTGCTCGTAAGTGAGCTTTGTGAATTCGGCCCGTGGTTCTTAGGCACAGCTAAATACAGCTCTCCCACAGTAGAACTTACAGCACTCTCATGTTCTAAACATAATTCACACTTGAATACAGCTTAGCGACAATAGAGTGCATAGTTACCTAAATCATCTGCCATCACTCACCACTCTTCGACAGAATATTGAATACTGTGAATAGATTGTATTTTCTTTTAATCTTTGCACACAAGCACAGTGTACTCATGTTGATGGAACTGTAACGATGTGCAGAAACCTATACTCGCCACAGTGTTGAAAAGACAAACGTGAGATAAATTCAAGACACTGGGATAAAATTCAATATCTCCTTGTTGGAAATGCACTTGAGGACGTCTAAAACAATTTTCAAAGGCGCCTTCATTTATTTAGTTTTTAAAGGCCTATATATTTATAAGGATTTCAGATATGGATTCATGATGTTAAACAGCGCAAATGACAAGGGACAGGTTGGAAATTGAACAGGACAGGCGCTTGCGTGTTGGGTTTCTTGTGAAGCCTCTTTCATGGCTAACAAGACATCATAAAAACGCACAGGGCTCCTTATGCATTCAACTGAGACTACTCGAAGGGTAAGGTCAACTTCTTTTTCTCAATCGATGCACTAATCATCCCCCTCCACCCTATCCCCATCCGAAAGCTTTTTGCACCAAACGTGGTTTTGCACTGCCTCCGGGATCGGCCCACCTTTGTCCAAGCGGCGATGTCATGCGATGGAGTCATGATGACGCGACAAACTTTGGAGCTGTGTGGAGTAATCGCGCGATGTGGAATTCGTCCATGACTCGTGCTGACACCAACGGTCAATTTTCACGTTTAATGAGCCGCATAAGGCTTTCGCCGTGTTATGAGTAGTGATACTCGTATTTCTGCCAGTGCATGTTCTAGTTAGCGTCACAGCTGTAGGCATGCGGAAAAGCGCTTATCACAGCCTTGCATTCAAACTGCGTATTCTTCCTTGCGAAGAAAACGGCTGAATAGTTATGTAATACGTTACAAAATAATTTCAAGCAATTCTGCAAAGTCCTCCTTTGTAAATTACAATCACGCGCGCTAAGTAGCTACTAGCTCGTGCACTTCACGGCAAAGATCCTTTGCTAATTTATAGCGGCGTTTTATTAGTGTCAGAACATACATTTATCTGTCTTATTTTGGCTAGCCACTATGTATACTAAGTCCCAAAGATTGAAAGCAGCATATTTTTTCTTAGTATCTCTGGTATTACGGGAACACGTCCGGCACACATTTAGAGATCACAGAGCACCGAGATTTCTTTAAATTTCAGCACCATAAGGAGATCAGTAAGAGCAATGTTGACTGTCTTTGCGAGATGCACAGATGAGGTGGTCTTAAAAGAAGAGTTTAAGAACTGCAGGTGTCTTAGCTTCCGTAGGCCTTAAGGTTCCTACGAACAGACCTGACATGCTGCGCCAAACCAACAGCATACGTGAAGGATTCTGTCATAACTTAACCTAACTTGTCCATATGCACGGCCCCGCTAAGTTGATGTTTCTGAGAATAGGTAAAGCCAGTGCCTCATAATTTCTAGAGCATCTTCAAAACATCATTTTTAAACATACTTTAATTATTTCTGGAGCGGTAGCCACCGACTTACAGTTTTACTACACAGAAACAAATGAAAATTGTAAGTTGGACGCGCTTAAATTCTTGACTAAATCGACTTGAACAACATTCAATACCTTATTTAAGAGACTGTGGATGCGTGAAGAAAAAGGTGCATTATTGATGCACATGTGAATGCACGCGCGCCATGACACTTCACGAGTTGCACGACGTGCATGATCACCTGCTACATATCTGCGGATCCCGTCGGTGAACTTCACCATCTCTGCGACCCTGAGCCATTGGCAACCCTGAGCCACGGCACATCCCCCGCAATACCAAAGCTGTTTGCACTGGGGAGTATGCCCCCATATATTCTAGATCACAGACGTGATTATTAAGTTATATTCTCCTGCTCACAAACTCCACAGCAATCTGTCAAGCTGTTGCACACGCATGAACAACTAGTCCAAGAAAACATGCGCCTAGGAAATTATGCTTCTCAACTTCATCACAATGTTGTACTATACCGGTTACCAGCTCCCTGCGACAAACAAATGAATGCTTGTGCTGACTCTGCTGTCAGAGTATCACACGCCACTGTAACAGAAAAAAAATCGTTATTTATTTCTTCAGAAAAGACTCTCCTCTTTGCGTTTGCTTCGAATTTACAGCGATCTCTACCGTTTAACGCATGCTACCATTAATAAGCAGTACGCAAAATAGACCCATATTTTAGCACATTTATACCGGCACTAACACGCAGCCAGGATGAAAGATGTAATCAACGAATCAGAGCTGACGTAGATATGCGCACTACACTGTTATTCAAGTCCTGTATAACGACCGGCACATAAGCGGCCCATTTTTATTCCACCACAAGGTACTCGATATATGCGGCCCTTCAATCGTCATTAAGCGTGACAAATTCTGCGGTGACGGGCTGGGCCCGCTATATGCGGCCGCGAGCGGACGCACCGCTTATATGGAGCCCGGTGTTTATTCAGGCGAAAATGTCTCGAGCGGACGCAACACTTATACATGTCCCGTTGTTTTATGCGAGAAATTGGGATCGGCGCCGCGGCGAGAAGCGAGAGGGAAGCATAGCAACAGCGCCGAGCGAGCGTGCTCAAGGCTCGAAGTCCACGTGGAGGTCGTGTAGTGTTTCCTGTGCTGGCGCCGAATGCGGCCGCTGAACTCGAGATACAGCCAGCGCCTCCCTGACCTTCGCCGATCGTCTCTGTTTACATGCCCATCACGTGCGTTGGAAACACAGCGGCCGTGCCGAGTTACGTCAGTCGCCTCGTCGCTGCTGTCTCGTTCGCTGGCACCGTTTTTGTTTAAAATATACAAGTTCGTATTGTAGACGTGCCTTTGTTTCTGTTTACTCGTGAATACGCAAAATTATCACGCAAACAACGACCGCGACGACTGCAGACTCAACGTGCAATGGAAGTTTTCACCTTTGATAGCGTTCTCTCCCTGCTCACGCTGCTGACTTATTCCCCCTACAGTTCTATCTCCCACGCGCGTTCAGCCAAGCGGTGTCTGTCTCTCTTGCACCGGCGCCTTGCGTGGTCTCTCTGTTTTCGTTGAGAATTCGGTCCCGCGATCGTCTTGGCGTGCTTCAAAGTTTCGGCAGTGCCGATCAGGCCCTGCTACATGGGATGTACACCTCGACAGACGTGAAATGCATTCATAGAGTCCCGTGCAGTTATGATGGCACGTCTGAGTGCGATGTGACTGTGAGTGCATCAAATTGCTCGCGTACAGCCGCGAGCCAGGGGAACCAGGCGTGCCACATCAAGTTGCCTTGTGCTCCTACTGCGGGCACTGCCCCGTGAACCATGCACGACTGGGTGAGTTTATTTCGATGCTCCCAATCTTGTGGTGTGGTGTTAGAAAGAAAGCACCGCTCCTAACTAGTCTCTAGATCTGTGAAAGGCGCATCGCAAGAGCGTCTTGCCTCTTTTCTTCGAAATGCATGAAGGTCGCAAATTGTCAGAAAGCGAAACAATGTTGTTCACTATCCTGTGGTTCGCGAATCAGGAACGATATCAAGCAACATCTACAATTGTGCACCTGAAGCGGATCTATCTCTCATATATTGCTCAAAAACGGAACCAGTATTGTACGTGGATGACTATCGTAAAACGTTCGTAAACAATTTAACTATCTGTCTGCGTTTAGGTACTGCCACAGATATAACTTAGATATTTGTTTCTGATGTACAGTTGATAAATTACAATTAAGTGTATAGCTAACTCATTTCATTGAAGAATTTTCTTTCGCACGACAGTTTTATCACAATTATGCAGCAATTTTCGGCGCTGCATATGAAATTAAAAAAAAAAAAACTATTCTATGTCTGACCAGACGACAAATACATGTTTGTAAACACCAAGTTGACAGGAGATATTCAGGGTAATTTTACGCCCAATTAAATATGCCGTATGCAAACACAAAATACTTTTGAATACAAGAATGATTTTGTGCAAAAGAGCTTTAATTTCAATGAAAAAAAGACAATATTCAATAAGCTGGTGGTGGCACCACTCTCAGACGTGTGTATTGACAGCCGAAATGACCTGCAAAGCTGTGATATTAGTCTATACACAACCGCACCATTCAATGCATGCATCTGTGTACACACAGTGGGCCCTTTGAGTCTGCTAAAGTACTCTGACATTCATTTTGAACTTACTTTGTACCTTTCGCTCAACGAAAGATTATCTGTCAAATTTCAGTATTAGAACATCCATGTAGATTGAAGATTGTTTCCTTGGTGCTGCAAAGAATATTTATACTAGCCTATGCGTAGCCACCTTACATGCGTAGCCACTTACATGATGACCGGGAACTGCTATGTAACCAGTGTGGAAATAGCCTTCGGTTTTTCAATGTGGACTGTGTCGCTACGTCCACCTTGTTTGTAGCAGAGTTCCTTTTCTGCCATTGAACAGGGCCCAGTCAATTCCTTCAAAAGCTGCATTAGTAAGATATTTCAAGTACGTCTGTATGTGCAAAGGCGTGCGCACATAAGCAATCATGTAAGTCAATGTAGGCAATCCATCCGGGCCTTTTCGATTGTCCTGTGGTACTTCCATTGCCCAACAGAAAGAGAAACCAGGTATTTCCAGGTTTGCCCTGCGAGCGTGACACTACACGCACTCAAGTTTAGTACCAAAGGATATGCCCAACAAACATGCCATCTTCTATGACCTGTGATATGCCATCATTGAGACGTGGCTCCAGGCCTCCATTTCAGCCTACTATTGAAGTAAGCCAAGGCTGCGCTTTCCATAACCTATGGTCTCAGTACACTCATTTCACTGCTGTTTTTACCAGTTTTCATGAAAGAGATATATGATATGAACATTGCGTGCAAAACACAAAGAAACGCTTGCTTATACACTTGTGAGACCTGACATTGCATTGTGGCTGCTTTGAATGCATTACCAAATTTCAAGCAATGGCACGTATAGCTGCGTATCGGGGTTGCTGAAACTGCTTTATTTACTGTGGCATAAACCACGCCCATAAAAATCTCAATTTATGCACGGTTTTGCATCAAAAGCTTGCAATATTTTAGTGCTGGCATTCATCTATCCACCACATCTGAATTGTTAGGTTTTTGTATAAAGATGTGATATGCAGAACATAAAACATATATTAGTTTTACAATGTTTTTCCAGTATCTTGCAGATGTCCACGGGTTGCCAGGGCCCATGATTGTTTGGAGCTCAGCCACAAAGCTTATTTTTTGTGCTGAGGACGAGCGTGTCACCCTGAAAGATGACTGCACGCTTGAAAAGGCACTTTTCTTGTGTTTGACCGTACAGTACATAAATGATGTTACCTACCCTTTTGCTTTCTCCCAAACATTGGGACTAATTCAAAGTTTGCTGCACAAGGAAGAGAGTTTTCCACGTTACTGGGCAAGCAGTAAATCGCTGATGATTCTCGACAAGCTCAAGGACAAAGCCTAACTTATCTTCTTTTTGGTGCAGTTTTATTTAGTTTGTGTATTTTTTGTTACATTGTTAGACTTGGTAGATAAGGCTGCTGGCTAGCTGAATTTTCACAAACTTTAGAGATATTTAAGTTTGTTTTATGTGCATGCAATTTCAATGCTCTTTCTTTTGAGGATACCTGAGTAGCAGGTACACTAGCATTGGAATCTGTGGCAGACATCATGTACAATAATAACTGTATGTGTGTGTGTGTATGTGTGTATGTTCATATATGCATATTCATTGTTCATTTTGTAGTTTTTCTCGGAGTGTAAACATACACAGTCATCGTTTTATTTCTGATGCATGTACTATGAAAAGTCCTATTTATTAGGACATTATATTAGCATAACACTTGTCGTTCATGCACAGGTGGTACCCATGTTTCGAAATTTTATTAGCCACTACCTACAGAAAAGCTGCGTCCTCAAACTTCCGGCCTACGAATATAGAAGGTGTCTAATTTAGTCATATATATGATAAATCATAGTACCTACGTGCACTACATAGCTCATGATATAGAACCGAATTTTTTTCACTGTGTATTGTAGTCATATATTGCAAATTAAACTGGCAGAAACAGGCAGGAAGCACACCTCAAGCCCTTCGTCTCTTTCCAAGGGGACATATATGACGTCGATCAAGGCCCACTTCCAATACTTTTTTGTTACTCTAGTCAATTCTGTGTTATCTTATTGTGTTTAAGTAAAGTTATTATGACTGAAGGCATTTAGGTAGCTCCTGCCATTTATGTGGTGCAATGTTCCATGTATGTACTGACCTGCACTCTGCAAGAAAAGTAGACTTTTTTCTACGTATAGGCGTGTTGAAACTCAATCTGGGTCATTATCAAATAATTCTAGTCAGATGAGAAGACCTGAAACCCCTAAAGCGCAGAAAAACAACAATCGTTCTGTTGAATTATTGATCACCTCTTTCGGGGTTGTTTTTTTTACCTTGTTTCTGTAAAAGATTCACTTATTAGTTTACTATTGCTTGGTTTTGGTGTAAGAAATAAAAAAAGGTAGCGCTAGTAGACACGGACTAGAGGAAGACACACGGACAAACAGACGGAAGCGCCTAGTAGACACGGACTAGAGGAAGACAAACGGACACACAGACGGAAGTTCTCGCTGCGCATGAATTTCCGCCGCGCGCTCCTACGTATGAAGAAACGCTTTCCAACTCGGTGAAGGTGTTATATAAGGCCCAAGAAACAGCACTCGAATGGAGAGGTGGCTATTCCGCGCTTCGGAAATTCACTTATTGGTTTACAAACTCTGTATTGGTGTATACATTGTGACGGCGGCGACGGCGACGGCAAAAATGTCCACTTTTGTTGTAATTGAAAATAAAATATGTCAAACTACAGAAGTGTACACTGTGTGTTCAGGCTTAGTGACTGTACAAATAGAGGTAAGTCATGTTGTTTGAAAAAAAAGCTAGTTAAGTTGTGCAGAATATTTATAGTTACTGTCTAGAGAAGGATACAGGTGACTTGTGAGATCACAGGTGCAGTGATAAAATGCATGAATAAAGCATTGCAGAATGCATCAATCCATGTATGCAGATGATGGTGCCGAGAGTTTCATAGCAATTGTGGTCATTACTGATAGAGAAACTGCTTAGGAATTTCAACTGAAGGGTTTTGCATGCATAAACTATATGTCAGAAATATACATCCATTACAATTCTGCATTACTGAACTTTTAAGACTGTTCATAAAGAAAATTTTTACTGATCACCGATAGGCCACGACTGTTCTCATCAGACATAGAATGATGTGTCTTGTAGTTCATATAGTTTGGCACACAATTGCAAGGAAAGTGCACACGTTCAAGTCCAAATTGCTAAGGTAGCTTGCTAGAAAATAACAAGTGGACTGCCCCCTTATTTGTTTTGAAAGGATAAGTTCATGATTCACTTAGCTTAATCTGATACAATAGCAGCTTTGAAAACCACTTCAGAGAAACTACTGCCAATATCCTTTAGGGAGCCATTATGTGCACAGGTGCTGAAGTGGAACACGTGGAGTTTGAGAATTCAGCAATAAGGAATATGGCATATATTTTAGGGTGATTTTATTTTTACATTCAATATTTTGTTCACACAATGCCCTATTACTCCAACAACAGAGCATATAGGTAAAAAAACCTTTACGATGCATCCTATTGTATATGTATTGACGCGTGTGCTCTGCATGTGAGAAAGGCAATGGGGACATCAATGAACATCAATGTCTACTGGGTCTTTGGGATTTTTGCCGAAGACATCATGTTTGTCCTTCATGATGAACCGGCAGTGCAACCACACACGGACATAGGAAAGAAGGCACACAACACAGTGCTGTGTTTCGTGTACCTTTCCTCTCTCCGTGTGTCGTTGTGCTGCTGGTTCGTCATGAAGGACAACCAACTAGCCCAAGTTTCAGTCTTGTTAGACATGTTTGTGCCTGCTATTTTTTGTGTCAACAAGCTGTCATACTCTTGTAGAACTTTCACTGTCTTGTGTTTGCGTTGTACCGTGACAATGGTCTCTATATTTTCTCTCATAACTGGCATCTCATTGTTCTGCTCAGTGTGCAGCTGCGCAGCAGCATAACATGTTCCTTCATTCACTTAATGCACTAAATACTGGCATAGGTATTGGAACAAATGTCACAAAATGTAACAACAATTAGCGGTGCCAGATGAAACACCTAAACGCCACAGTTGTACAGTAATGGGTGAAGGGAAGGGCTAGGAACAGAGAATGGAAATTAGGGGCCCATGCATGCATAATTAGGTGTCAGGCTGGCACAGTGATAGATTTCGACACAATGCCTGACTAACTTACTGCAAAGATATGTCTCAACACTGCAAGGGAAATGTCATGTTTTGAAATGATACCAGGAAAAGAACAAATACATTTCAAGTCTCAACATTTAGTGAACGACAAATCTAGTGCTATATGCGAATACCCTTCATGTGGCACGATGTCTGACAGATCGTGTGCCGTGTAACTGCGACGGAAGTGGGCTGCATGTAAAGAATAATGTCGAAGAATTCATCGCTGGGCAAGTTGCTAATTCATGACTAAAAGAACTGCGCGAAATAAACTGGCACAAAGACGCTTGTCTGTGCGTCTCCTTGTGCCAGTTTATTTCGCGCAGTTCTTCTTAAAAACGAATAAAGGCTGTACATTTAGACGTGTATGTCTGCATGCTTATGAGAGCCAGGGCTATATGAGCTGCTAATTCTGAAAAAAAGCTGCAACACTTGCGCTTGAAGTACTACGGAACGTTTTTGTGTATATCTAGTGTTGGTACCAAGGAGGTTAAAAAAAATTCTGGAGTGGAAGCTCTCGAAACGCCTTGCCAGCGAAAGTGAAGCCTGCTTTTGCCCACCAAAGAGCTCGGAAACATGCTCTTTTCTGGTCGTGCCTACTTAGAGGTCAAATCGCTTTGATCTGTTAGTGTAAATGCTACGTTAATTACAAAATAAAAAGATCGTTGTTGCCGACAAAAGTAACCCGTCGAGAGGAGTATTGACAATTGATGTCCAATTAAATTTGCCATCACTTTGATGCTTACTTGCGAAAACTAGTAAAACAAATACACACTTGCAGCAGTATCTGACCCGTAAAAGTTGCCATATTAAACGTCTTTGGCGTGCGTGGAAAACGCTCGCTTTCCTTCGCCAAACGCCGATGGTTTATCGTGCCCCTAGTAAGGTGGCGGGCGCAGCCGCCATCTTTTGGTGGGCACGGCTTCACTATTGCGCAATAATCGCCGCTCCAACAATTTTTTTTAACCTCCTTGGTTGGTTCCGGCAATAAATCTTGAATTCTCAAGATCAGTTTGTATTAGCTGCTATACTAGCCAGAGCTAAGGATGTTGCATGACGGCTGATATTTAAATAAAGGTGCACGTAAAGCTACATGGTATGGAATAGGAGCGTAACCAACCCCTATAGGGGGGTTGGAACCCCCATTGATTACTGCCCGAGTTCAACCTCTTTAGCATTTTCTAATTTATACATTAAGCGTCGTTAAGCTCAAAGCATACTCGACTGGATGACTTGGAGTGATAATAATACGGGCCCTTGTCGCTCCGATCACATCTCGTAGCCAAGCAAAGAATCACTTTCACTCGTCGACAACGGGTGGAATACGAAACAACCTTGAACCTGTCCATGTTCCCTAACACAGGCCTCCACCAGATCGCTCTTCGGCGCTGATATGTGTCAACTGAGACATGTTGTAGAGCTTAACGTTCATGAACCTTCAAGGTGCAAAACAAGTGCATATTTAATTTGGGTTGTTATTTAGATTTAACAGCGCCCAAAATGTAGTATGTTTCAAGTTAATCTTCGCATATTCGTATAATTGTTCACTGATCCTTCTGAATCCTTCAGGCCACTTCTGACTTTTGAAGAAATAGCATGGTTTTATCCTTGAAGCTGGATCATATTGTGACTTCATTCGATTCAAGCATTGCTAGCTTCTTTTGATGCGACGCTTGGCAGGAAACATATGTTCCAACTGGTATGCAAGTGATTCCATGCTGCTCTTTCCGTGCCAGTCATGCACTACGTTTCATCGATGTGGAAGCCAAGGTAGCATCACTTCCAACTGTCACAACGAACGAACCACGAGAACGAACAACCTCAGACCCGCCGTCCTCCCCACATGAAATTCCACGCATCGCTTGTCGCGCCGTCACCTCGACTCGGGAGACTGCATTCTTTTTCTGCGAAGGCTCGTTGTTCTTTCGACTCAACAACAAAGTTTCTCTATCGTCTATACTATACCTGTCGGAGACAAATGAGCGCGCCCGTTCTGAAAGCTGGCCCGTCGCCCCGTACGCGCTGCACTATGCCAAACCCATCTGTTGCACGAATAAGCGATTATGTGTTTTACAGCGAAAGCTGTTATGAGATCATTTCGCCGGCCGTTTTTGGCGCCGTAGTTGTCCGCCGCCGCCGCCGGTGTCCGTAACCAGTATCGCTCGAAATAAGAAAAAAAGTCCAGGATGGAACGAGGTTCGAACCTGGGCCCTCTGCGCAGAACCCAGTATTCAACCTCTGAGCCATGCCGGTGCTTGAAACTGCTTTGCAAAAAGGTCCTATACAGGCTTCATGTCGGAAGGAACCACAATAGCATATGCAATATAGCGTGGTAGAAGAGTAAAATAAGCACCAAGCGCCCCACAACGCGAATTCTGTAACCAGGCGTCACACAATGCGAATTGCGCAACGAGTAGGTTGGTGAATGCTTCCAACCCATTACAAAGGGCTCTGCCATAATCTTCGTCGTCATCAGGCACAGCATCAACAAAGTGCGCATAATGCCTTACATCCGTTTAGCAGGTACCACGGCTATCCGTAGAATGACGAAAAATGGCACAGTGCCTGCTGCCCTACTTCTCAAAAATTACAATGAATATAGCGTAGTGGGTTCCTCGAAAGCGCACTTGTATTCGTTGCCAAGGAAGCCCATAGGCGCATGATCCATTATTCCTCGATCTCAGTAAAGTTACAATGATTTAGAGCGTAGGGTTCCTCGCAAGTGCACTTATGTTTTGCCAAGGACGTCCATAGCGCATGATGCATTTCTTCGGGTCTCAGTAAGTTTTCGCCCCCCCGTCTCTCCCACGTCAACGTATGTTATACAGCATGACGGGAGAGGGAGTAGCGACCGGGCGTCACCCAATGCAAATTACATAACTGGTGGGCCGTTGAAACTTCCAACCCATTACAAAGGGCTGAGCCATAATTCTTCATCGTCATCAGTCGTCGCGTCAACAAAGTGCACATAATGCCTTACAGACGTGTAGCTGGTGCCTCGCTTTTCCGCAGAATGACGAATAATGGGTTAGTAGGTGCTTCCCAACTTCACAAAAAATTGTGATTATGGCGTAGTGGGTACCTTTCTAGTGTACTTGTATTGTACCCCAAGAGATCTTACAACGGGCTCTAGAAACGCCGCTCTTCCAGCTTTCGCTGTGACTGTGCTGCGGTTTCAGCGCAGCTCTGGCGTTCTTAATCTGATTCCCTGCGATGAACTCTACACAATACTGTCCTATAAACGCCCGACATCAACGTGATGCTCGCGTAGGACGTGGGAGACTGTACTTCGCCGAGTGGAGATGAGATCAGCTGACTTCCACCGCCTGTACTGCGTCAACACCGCAGAAAACATTTCTTTGAGGCTGTTTGCACATCAGGCACGTTTGGCTGCTGTATGATGCCGGCAAATGTAAACGCACTCGGAAAGGCATCGTTTCTTCACCTCTGTCTCGTGCGGTATGCGCAAGCCGTCGGAGGAGAAACCAAGTCTACACACAAACTGACTGTGACTGCCCGCGAGGGTTCGCTTAAGGTCGCGTACACGTGTACACGCGCATATATACGCGAATGATGCATCTCACATATGCAAAATTATAGCGTTGTAACCGATCATAAAATCGTCCAAGATAACGTGAAGTGCCATATATAATGCCGCGTAAGTCCACCCAGATCGTGTGGTGCGGTGGCGTAGTGGTTTTTTATTTTTTGTTTGTTTTTGTTCTTTGTTCGGTATACATTTGTTTTCATTGCCTTATGTATGTACAAGGCAATAAAAAAAAGAAAAAGTGCGGTGGCGTAGAGGTTACAGTGTCTCCTTGTCACGCGGTTGGCCTGGGTTCAAATCCCCGTGCTGGAGTGTGTGTGTGTGTTGAATATGATTTTGACTCTGTGCAGTGTTCTTGTTATGTGTAAAGCATATTCAAGAGTTGAAGGCTGAAAAAAAGAGGAAGACATGCACAATCAAATAAATGTAGAAGAATTTGTTTTTTTCTTTCTAAATATTTGCGAAAAGTACACATATCTTGACCGCACACTGAGACGTATCTAAGCCGCACAGATTTGACCTGAAATACCGCTTAACCAAATCGACGGTATGCGTTACTTTAAGCGGTCACTTTTAATCGGCCTTCTAGTAACGAGATGCCTCGCATATGGAAGAGCTGCATAAACTTAGGCCGCATAAGAAAGAGCCGCTTAGCCAGGGGCCGCATAAGGAAGGGCCGCATAATAGAGCCGTATAGTAGGCCGCTTAGAGAGCCATTTATAAGCGTCGAAAATGTGACCTACTTTCCGCCTTGTATGCGCTGTTTTAAGCTGTCGTTTGCTAAGAGTGTACTTAGACTATATTAGGGGCGAAGCTCCTTATAGGTCACTTGGACGGTCGTCGCTCCGTCCGGCGTTCCCCCCGTCGAGTCTCTCGCAGATTCAATAGATGGCGCTGTCCCATAGAGATGCATGCAAACTGCAGTTGGGTAACGGTATACTAGATGGCACTGTCCCATAGAGATGTGTGCAATATGGCGGTTGGGTGAATGCACGCTAGATGGCGTTATAGGTGCCGCTGCTCTCAGATTGGCTGCTGCCCCCGTTATCTCTAATTTTTCCTTGATCGACGCCGTACGTGGTGGAGTGCACTTGCCGGATCGTGCTGCTTGCTTGGGACCATGGGCGACGAGGAGCGCCGGGAGCGGAAGGCCGCTGCGTCTCGCTCGCTCGTCGGCAGGATCCCGAGGTGCGAGCTCGAGAGGTTCCGCCAAGCGAGCGCAGCAGTAATCAAAGCGGCGTATCGCTTTGATTACTGCTGGGCGAAACCACTGAACATTTCACGGTGTAAGCATGATTGCTTCAGGAGCATCGCCCAAGCTCTTCATCCTTCACCCGTGGATATGCTGTAATTTTTTATTAGATATCGGAGTATCCGATATGCTGAATACAATATTGGCGTAATACTCGCGAGAACCTACGAACCGTCTAGCGTGTTTCTTGCCGCTACTCTGGACACAGATTCCGAGGGCAGCAAGAATTTGTAACGGGGCTCTATCAGTCTTGACACCTGGCCGCCGGCTGCCATGTGTCGCGATTGATTAGGCACTAAGGCATTTGCCTTAATATTTGAACATGATGTACCCTGTATAGCTAAGAGGGAGTTGCGAAGAGCGGTGACTAACATGGCCGCAGGCGGTGTACGAGTAATGCAAGATATTATGACATGAAGGCGTCACAGATCGCCATAGTTTGTGACGTCACATAACGTGACATCACCTAATGACATCAGCGGAAGACATCGTCGCCTGATCAAAGGTCGGCCGATCACGGAGGCAGTGCCAAACCGGGTGACGCGCAGAAACCTTGCAAAAAATCCGATGCTGGAGGCCAGGGTGTCGGAACGAAATGTTTTTCGTTTCGGTTTTAGTTTCGTTCCACCGCAGAATGTTCCGTTCCGTTCTGTTCCGGATCGAAAAAAATGTTCCGTAACGGTTCGTAACGGTTTTTTTTGTATGCAAAACGTTGAAGCAAAGGTAATCATAAAAAACTTGGATTTGTGATGTAGTCAGTAGCCCTCCTTTTAAGAAAGTGGGACAAAGGTAAAACACGTTCTTCAGAGGAGCGGAAGTAACTGTAGCACGAATTCCTACCACTAGCACAAACCAGCGCTTATTTCAAAGTCAGGAGAGGAGAATAAACGCTTATTGCACGAAACGGTGTCGCCGTGCTAGTCCGCGGTTTACCCAGGTGGGAGTATCCTCATTCCAGGAACCTTCTGGCCTTATATTATTTATTTTCTCAAAAGACAAATCCGATTTTTTTTAGTGGGCTCAATGCTTTGTGCCAAGGGAGTGAGCACAATCTCAGAAGCGTCATCGAGTGTTCTCTGATGTGCGCGGACCGCTGTCTGATAAAAAGATAGCCAGGCCTGCGCGAACACGCAGCACAGCCAAAGCGAAAGCTGGAAGAGCGGACTTTGTAGAGTCCATTGTAGAGTCTCTTGGGGCAAGTGATACAAGTACACATGCAAGGTACCCCTACGCCATCAATCATTACAATTTTTCTGAGTGGCGAAGTTAGTTCTCGTTATTAATCAACTTGGCTTTATTGTCTGTTAGTTTCTCGTTAATAAAGTTCCCACTATGCCATTTTTCGTCATTATTCGGAGAATCGTGGTACCCGCTGCACATCTGTAGGCGTTATGTGCCCTTTGTGCTGTGGCTGATCATGACGAAGTATTATGGCTGGGCACTTTGCAGTGGGTGGGAAGCAGTATTGCGGAATGGGCGCCTCCATTCCATTCCAATTCCATTCCGGGGAATTAGAACTTGCCGCAATTGCATTCCTTTCAATTCCTCGGAATGATAAGCTTAGCCCATTCGGACTCTGGGAATAGCCGGGCAGCTCAATTCCATTCCTGCAATTCTTCAACGTAGGAAAGCCATCTGCTAGTTAAGAATGAACGCCCCATAAAGCTGATGCCACTAGATACATTAAGAACTGCAAAAGTGCGCTAAGCACGTTACCAATGTCGAGGGATAGTAGCTGGGTGACATATCTCGTACAGTACAACCACCCTACTGATTCCCATAGGGCAGTTCTCCACCTACCCTAGTATTTGCATGGTCAGCGTGTTTTAATATTGTTTAAGCTTAAATGTTTCA
The DNA here is from genome assembly GCF_013339695.2 of Rhipicephalus sanguineus. Lineage (NCBI taxonomy): Eukaryota > Metazoa > Arthropoda > Arachnida > Ixodida > Ixodidae > Rhipicephalus > Rhipicephalus sanguineus. Next base: position 72,697 of record NW_023614615.1, read on the forward strand.
ATGCTATAATGACGACATAGCGTACTTCTTCGCTGACAAAAGTAGTATTCCAGAAGACTAAGCACTTTCGCCACGCGTCTGGAGTGGTCGGGAATATGGAGGAAACTAAGATTTGGTTAATGGGAAGAAAACCCTCAAGATCTGCTGGTATTAGTTGGAACAGTCCACGGCTCGGGCACCTTGTGCATTTGCATCGAATACGGCACGCTGGGCCGCACTTCTCGTCAGTACTCACGCTTGTCAAGCGCGCCTCACAAGCATGGATGGGGTGAGGAGAACTTTCTACGTTCGCCTGTGCGCAGTTATGCAATGTCTTCCTTGTCGCAAAGGTTATTTACGTGCGTCAGGTACTAAACTGCTCGTGAGAAAAGATTAGGCTGTGCATAAAGAATTCGCCACTTTCGTCTGGGGTATCAATGGGAATCAACGCGCAGGGATACTTAGTTTCCCTCTTCAGTATCTGCTGGGATAATGCATTTTTTGTACACTACCTATGCCTCGGTTGTAGTAGGTGCGTTGCTTATAAATGTACCGTACTTGCAATCAGCCAAGCCATTTTATAAATACTGCTTTCTTGTTAAATTCGAGGCTCCGACTTACTAACATTTGAACTTTGAAAAACAGGACGTAGACGAAAACGTGCTCTATTTTCGGAAAAATACCTACTTCTATTCCCATTCCATTCCGTGCACAAGGCGCTTGTTTCCATTCTCATTCCGATTCTCCTAGCATTGTCTCCATTCCATTGGAATGATTCCGGAGTCATTCGAATTCTGGTGGGGGCAACTCCGCGACACTGGTGGGAAGATTAAAGCACAAACGTTTTGCTCTATTAGCATTGTCTGATGACTGGATGTTATTTTCTTCTTCTGCCCGCTATATTACTTATGTTGACGCGATTCCTTGCCCGACACGACGCCTGTATAGAGTGTTTTTGTGAAGGAGTTACAAGCACTAGCGTGGCACTATGGTGGAAGACCCGACTGCCACGCAGAGTGCGCGGGTTAATATCCCATCCGATCCTAGAAATTTGTTTCTCGCTTAATTGTTTCTGACTTCACGCGGTAGCGGTCACGGACACCGGCGGCGGCGGACAACTATGGTGCCAAAGTCAGCTGTTGTGATCTCATAACAGCTTTCGCTGTAACGAACTTCAGCGCCGACAATGCCCTCTCCAATTTGGCCTGCGTGACAGGCGCGCGAAAGTCCACTTGCGTTAATATAAACATATATGGTTCCAGTATTTTCGTTTTTTCGCACATTTCAACATTGCTTTGGATTACTGCCTGAGGTACGCGCTAATACTGTACCCTAAGATACGCATAACTGCTCACGTTGCATGAGCTCAGTTGTTCCGAATTGCGAAGTTTTCTCGTGAACGGAAAAACGATTGAAAAAATTTCGGTTTCACTCCGGAACGAAATAATAGATAAAGTTTCGGTTACATTTTCGTTCCGGTTAAAATATTGTTTTTCTCGTTTTTCGTTTCCGGTTTTCGTTCCGTTCCGACACCCTGCTGGAGGCAGTGAAATCCACGTTAGGTCTAAGCAGCCTTTCGGAACGGGGGGGGGGGGTGTGGGGGTGTATTCTGTATTCTAAGCGAGAAGGAGTAGCCGGTACCACTATAATGGCACCAACCTCTCCTATTCCATCATTTCAATTAAAAAAAAAAGGTTGTCGATAATAATATTCGTTGGGGTTTAGCGTCCCAAAACCACGATATGATTATGAGAGATGCCGTAGTGGGGGCTCCGGAAATTTTGACTAACTGGGGTTCATTAACGTGCACCTAAACATAGTGCACGGGCCTCAAGCTTTTCACCTCTATTTAAAATGCGGCCTCCGCGGCCGGGATTCAATCTCACGACCTGCGGGTCGAGGGGTTGCACTACATCTACGGAGCAGAAGAAGAATACGGCTTTTTTCTTGCAGTCGTCTTAGGCGAAGGCATAAGGGACCTTATGAGATTTTTCATCACTGTTATTTACAGCTTCCCATAGTAGAGGCTGAGTAATCTAGATCATCTCCCATCAGTCACCACTGTCCAATAGTGTACAGAAGCCACAAACAGTTTGCATTTTAATCCGATAGCGTTAAACAGATCGTTTCGCAGAAATATCGGTGTCGGCGTTCGTGTCGGCGTCGTTGGTTGGCACCAAAAAATCATCGTCTTGATGATATATGATGTTTATTGGTGCAAGGGCCATTTGATGGCCAAAAAGCGCCAGTAAATGATACCAAATGTGAACAATGGTTATGTTAAGTGGTTGCATATGGGCCTAAAGTTCCTCGCGCTACGGGCGGGTAAAAATATAGGTAATAAAATCATGAGAGTGACGTGAAACGTGTGCACAGAGAGTGAATGGTAAGTGTCGTGATGATAAAACAATGGGGTATGGTGTGAGCACGGTGGCTGCTCAAAGCATTAAAGCCAGAGGCAGGGAGGAAGGTGCTTTCTCTAATGTAGCTACCGTAGCAACAACGTCCTTTCAGAGGTCGTGCTCTTGGGTACGAACTCTTGGGTACATGACGTGAAAGCTATGGGCTTCTTTCAAAAACGCGACCAGTGACTGGTGTTTGAAAACACGTTCCCTACCGATGAACAATGATGAGCCAAATCGTAATTTTTGTCGGTACGGTAATAGAAAGTTTTCGTAAGCGTGTCTAGTTCATTACGCTGGAGTAAAATGTGAAGCACGGTTAGTGCTTCAACACATCTCTCACACAAAGGTGTATCGCCGAAGAAGAGAAGGTGTGTGTACTGTGTGTGTGCAGGAACTGAAATGAGTGCATTTGGCAGCGTGTTCTTGGGCGGATGCAGCTAGCTGGTCCGACAACACGTTTCCTTGTATCTTGCGGTGCCCTGGCACCCAGCACTCTACGACATGCTGCTTGAGTGTGTGGACCGTGCATAGGAATGAATATAGAGTAAGAGAAAACAGGGTTCTTGTATTTTTCAGTGTTTCAGGGCTTGTACTACGCTTAGGGCGGTCTCGCCGAAGGTCGGTTGGTCAGAACTGGTCAAATCATGAATTGTGGAGTGTGAGGGGTGTTCCTTGTTTGCGTTCACTTTCAAAAATGTACGAAAGAAATGTAGGATCTCTGCAGTAGAGTGACCAATCGTTTGATTGGACGTTGAGGCTTTCGACGGGGCTCGTGCGAAAAGCACCCGCAGAAAGACGAATGCCTAAATTGTAGAGAGGTTCGAGCATTTTCAAGGCGCATGGTGTCGCGGACTGATAAATAATTGTCCCGTAATCTACGTGACAACACTTTGAGGATATTCATAGTTTTTATGCACTTGTTTTCAATATACTTCATATGTGATATGTATTTCAACTTCATGTCTAACTTGAGATTTTGGAATTTATCCTCCGTATTTACAGACAGACGCTGACCATGCAGATAAATGTTAGGACCGGGATGAAGGCCTCTCTTTCTGGAGAATAAGACGCACGCGCTTTTTTGTATGTTAAGGCTGAACCCGCTCTTGTGTGCCCATTTGGTTACCTTGTTCCACCCAAGCTGGACCTGCCGCTCACACATTGCAAGGTTGCACGATTTAAAGCCGATATGCACATCATCAACATATGTGCAATAAAATATCGTAGGGCATGTCGCGCGAAAATACGGGGACACATATTGTGTGGATGCACATATGCAGCGAATTCAATTTTACAATAAAAAGTGTGCAGCTTAGGACACCACCCTGTAGCACCCCTCTTTCTTGAACAAATGTTTATGACAGAACGTTTCCCACTCGTGCACAGAATGAGCGATATGTGAGGTAACTCTCTGTTATGTCCCACATTTTACCTCGTATATTTAAGTGGGACAGGTCTCTCAGTATTCCGAACCGCCCTGTTGTATCGTAGGCTTTTTCCATCTTCAGGAATACCGAGAGAAAAAATGCTTATAGACAATGCTTCATGAATTTGTGCTTCAGTCCTTTTTACGTAGTCGGTTGTAGATCGACCCTCTCGATATCCGCACTGGTACGGGTCAAGTAACTTGTTTGTTTCGAGGAAATAAATTTGACTGCAGTTTATGATTTTTTTCGAAGAGTTTACACAGGCAACTCGTTAGCGTGATGGGCCTGGAACTAGTAACAGTGGCTAGATCATTGCCCTGTTTCAAAATAGGGATCACAATAGCCTCTTTTCAGGAACTAGGCATCTCGCCGGAAAATCATATCACACTTTAAATAGAAAGGAGTGTTTTTTGTGTTCAGAGGTAGTTATTTCAACATTTCAAATAGTACATGGTCAAAACCTGGGGCGGAATATTAGATCACTTTGGCGATGTCGACAGCTGAGCTGAAATAATGGTTGGTTTTAGGCCTCGTATTTTGTACATTCGCTTTCTAATTTCTGTTTTTTTTATTCTCATTTGTACCGCTTCAAAGCATCGAATTAGTGCTAGAGCCGGACACCTGTTCGAAGTGTGTGCCTAGGAAGCTGGCCTGGTCTTCTAAGCTGTTGCCCTGTGTGGTTACTAGAGGAAGTGAATGTGATGGTCGTCCTCCTGCCCTACTAACCCTGTTCAGGACGTTAGCCTCCTGTGTATATGAATTGCCCGATAAAATGTTATGCCAACTCTCCCTTCTAGCCTGTCGAAGCGTTCTCCTGCCTAGTGACTTTACGTCCTAAAAATTGCTAAGATTTTCCGCTGTCGGAGAGTCCCGAAGCAACCACTACGCTTTGTTTTCCTTCTTCCACGCAATTTGACACTCAGTGTTCCACCACGGGACACGTCCTTTGCCGGACAGTCCACATGTTTGTGGGATATACTTGTCTGCAGCATCAATCTAAATATCTTTAATGTAGCCTACGGCTGCATCTTTGCTTAAGCCGCACATTCAGGCCATCTTAAGTGAGTAGCTTCTCGAAACTATTCACAATGGACTCTGTGAATCTGCGATTTGGGAACCTGCGGGGGACAGTCATACATTATTGGTGCACTCAGAACTATTGGAAAGTGGTCGCTTCCATAAGATTTATTACCGACAGTTAAGTTTGGGTCGATGGAGGTGATCCCGATGGTTCGGATAATCGTGGCGACACGTTGAAGGACTGGACAGGCCCGGTTGTTCAGATCCTGGCAAACTTCAGTTTATTTACACATATTTACCCTTTATGACAAAACAACGGCCGGGGCGGCCACTGAACAGCTCTCGCGACAACAACTAGGCTGGGCCCGCACCAAGCGTTCAAGCCCTTAAGAGAATATCTCTAAGTCCTTCGTCCCTGGATCAGAGTCGGCGCCAAGCATGACCTCTGTCCCCTCCGCAATCTCTCCGTCGAGCACCAAGCTCTCCTCTCTCCTCTCCTATTTCTTCCTTTAAATCAACCCTGTCTCGTCTGAAACCGCCTTACGGGACCAACCCTTTTCGATACTCCACCAATGAAGCAGAGAACTTTGTTTCTCTCAGACACGCGTCTCCGCCTCCACGTTCTCACGCTTTGCTGCCCTCACTATGCGGCAAGCAAACTAAAGATGCCATCAATAACATACACAGTCAAAGTACACTGAAATACACCCCACCAACGTGCCCAGTTTACAATGCCGTCTCGAGCCTTGTCTGCGACAAGATGTCGCCGCCTGTTGCAGTTACCGTAAAACCACGCGATGCTCATTCAGTCAGGAGCGTCGCAACGGCGATACATTGTTTACGTTGTCAGTCTCCGTGGGATTGCTTCCGCCGCACGGGTGACTCCGCCGCGAAAGGAGCGGTCTACAAAAGGTAGCGGGGTTCGGCTACCAAGGCGCGAGTAGAGGCGAACGGCCTAATGGCCCTTCTGAGCGCCCCTTTTCCGTCGGGCGCCGTCTGCGATTAGCCACCGTTAATCCGTACTGGTGAAATCTTCCCCCGAACATAACTCCGACTTTCCATTGGAGTAGAGGTAGGAGCAATGTAGATGTAATGGTGAGATCTATGGACGAGCAGGTATTATTAGCGAGGTTATAATATGTTGGATTTTCTGATTCAACAGACAAGCGCCTGAAGACAAAAGGCACTGTTCCATCATAAGACCTCGTGCATCGCAGGGAGAATCACCCCATACTGTGCTATGTGCATTAAAGTCCCCAAGGACCAAATAAGATACTGCTAGTTGATCTGTTAAGGACTGGAATTCTGCTGTTTTTGCAGGTGGTATTGTGGAGGTATGTAGAGAGAGAAAATGGTGACGAGTTAATTTAAAAGAACTGCTCGAACAGCCACAACCTCTAGGGACGTTTGGAATTGACAAACGTGTGCATGTGACTCCTTGATTAACTATAACGGCTACAACACCCGATGACACGATGGAATCATCCCGATCCTTTCGCAAAAGCATGTAACTGCGTAGAAAGTTGGTATGTTTGGATTTTAATTGTTTCTTGTACACACAGCACATTGGTGTATACTTGCGTAAAAGTTCTTGGACATCATCGAGATTTATAAGGGGTCCTCTGACGTTCCATTGTATAATTTGTGCTTCCATACTGGAAGTAAAGTAGTACTGTGTGTACGAAAAGGAAGGCTGTTCTTTAAGCGGAAAGTTAGAACTCAAGTAGCAGGACCGCCGTCGGGCCCTGTAATCGGCGTTCTTGTTTTCTGAGCGCGCTCCAAGGAGCTACGCCGCTCTTTTGGCACCAGGGGTACCGGATTTATGTCCATTGGCTCGTTAGAGGCACTGGACGCCCGCGTACGCGAGCTGCTGGTTCGTTTTTCTGAACTCGCCTGGCGAGGCGTGCTCGTGTGACCCGATGACTCTGGAGCAATGGTAGGTTGGTGGAGGGCTTGTAGGTGGAGCAGTCTTGACTGCTGCCACCACAGGGGCGGCCGCCATAACTGGTGGCTCCCTTAGCGTGGGCCGGGACAGCGGTGGTGGCCGATACGACGCTGCCCCCTGACGCGCCGCATGAGCAGAGGTTGGGCCCTGAAAGGCCGAACACCTTCTGCGTGCTCCTTTAAATGCTATATTCTCGCGGACCTTCAGTGAAATGATGTCCTTTTCCTTCCACGTTGGGCAAGAACGCCAATACACAGCGTGGTCGTCATCGCAGTTCACACAGTGCAGAGTTTCATTGCAGGTGTCCGGGGCATGACCTTGGACACCTCATTTTGCACAGGTAGACCGACCACGGCAGCTCTAGGAACCGTGGCCAAATCTTTGACATTAGAAACATCCGCGAGGGTTCAGGATATATGGTCTGAATTGTGTCTTAATGTAGCCAGTTTCAATGCTTTGTGGTAGTTCACTTGTGACAAAGATCAGTATGAAGTGTTTAATTGGGAATTCCTGATTGTTTTTTCGGACCACAGTTTGCTTTACATTTGTGAGGTTCTGATCCTGCCATACTTCGAGAAGTTCACTTTCGGATAGGTCAATGAGATCGGTGTCTGATACAACTCCACGTGCGGAGTTCATGTATCTATGGGGTGTTACAGTGATGGGGATGTCGCCGAAAGTTACGAAGACAGTGAAGTACTAGGAAAACAGGTCAGTAACAGAAGGGAGTAGGAGACAGAACAGAGAGGAAAGAAAATAGGAAAGAAAAAGATCAGAGGGAGGGATACGAAAAGGCGACCGCCGATTTCCCCTGGGTGGGTCAGCCCAGGGGTGTCGTCCACTTTAAGCCGCGGCTAAAGGGGTGTGTTACCTCTGCCAGGGGGCCTTAAAGGTCCAAGCAACCGGCGTCGGCTAACCCACAGGATCCCTTTTTCCCCGGACACAGCAAAGCCACGCACGGCGGGGCGTGGAAGGGAACGAAACCCCCCGTTAACTCGGGTCCGTCGTATCGCTACACACCAAACTCCTGCTCATGCACGCCTCCGTGCGGGTGAAAATCATTATCTTGTCCGTGACCGAAAAGTCGAGGCAGATGCAAATAAAATAAATCATAAAAATCTTCGGCCCTTGCTTTTATATATGTGTCTCCTAGAATTTGGTACCGCAAGCCAACTTTGGGTAGTGATGGAAAATCCTTCCTTGCACAGGGATAGTGTTGGCTAGTAGGCAATGCTTCCTAAATATAGGCTGGTATTGGCTAACAACTGCAGTGTTCGATTGCCGCTAGCGGTTAGTGAAGGACGTTCGTTGTCGGTCCCCTTTGGCTCGTGATGCCTCTTTTTAGCTAATTCTAGCTAGTTACATAAGGCAAGTCATAAAGGAATCAATATTATGTACTTACCACTATGAATGACACGTATAGCGTTCTTCGATCCCACAGGAAGGCGGGCAATGGAGCATTCAACTTTCCACGATGCAGCTTACGTCAGCAATCCGACTCAATTGCCGACGTTACGTCGGACTATGAGCCCCACTATAGCATTCGTAAGAGTTACCTTCCCAAGAAAGCGGGCCTTACGCACACAGCTATTCTATTCAGCAGATTACGACGACGCTAGTTAGTCTTCCCCAGAGCTGGTTAACATTGCTCACTGTGGACTAGTGGCGTCTACGTTCAGTTAGAGCTGACTTATGGTGATTACAGTCGAGTAATTTCAGTGCCATTCCTACAACAACACAACGCTCTGTGTTTACACAGAGCGATGTGTTGTTGAAACCTAATGTCTAATCCTAATGCCTAAATCCTAAATGCCTAATCAAGTTATAACTACCACTTGTAGCGTTGCTAGCTTCTCAGCGAATGTGCCAACTAACGGTATTATTAATAGGTGTGTCAGCGCGCCGGAGACTGTATCTATCCCCGATACCAGTGACGTCCAAGCTCGTACTCACTCGAGTGCTAACAACGGTTTATGAACTACCCTCAGGCATCAAAGTGAGTTCGACTTGCCAGGTAAGCTTGCATCACGATCACATATTGTATGCATGCATCCCGTAACACGTTCCTTAAAAAGTTCAAGTGAGCCGTGGCCACCAATTTGCAGAATGTTTAGCCTAACATCAATTTCCGCCGTGCGTGGCAATCTGCCGGAATCCTTGCGTCATTTTAAAGACGATAGTCTTTTCTTGGGGGACTTAAACGCATAAATTTTGGTCTGTCTTTCTGTCTGTCTTTCTGTCTGTCTTCTGTTTGTCGGCACGTCCCCTCGATTCAGCCACTCGGCAAAGTTGAATCACTTGCCCAAGGGCCAGCCATCGTGAACGGCTGACTAGTTTCAATACTTGTGTACATTGTTGATAAAAAGCAAACATTACGCATATCTGAGGCGCAACATCACTAGGTAAGTTTAGGTGGTGTGTTCCTTTATAGAAAATACTGTTATGGGGAGGCGACAGAAGAAGGCTTGTATTTACAGTATTTACACAACACCACGAGGTAGGGGTGACAACCAGATGGCGAAAGCAGCAACGAACACGTCCTCTTCCTATTCGTCCTCTAGGTAAGCGGCACATAACATTACCCGCCGGCGGTGAAAGCACCGACTCGGTGTGCCCAGGCAAAGGACGGTCGCGAGGATGGTCACTATACACATGCGTCGCTGGGTTCCGTATGTGATAGGGCTACAGACGGACAACGTGAATAATGTCGGCGCGGGGCTCAGTCGATGAGGACGAAGACAATGGCTCGATTTCATACGTCACGTCGGTCACTTGGCGGCTACACGGTATGGTCCGGTGTACGGGAAGAGGTGCTTTTCAGAAAGCCCAACAGTCGTGCTGGAACCAAAGGAGGACAAGAGATCCAGGAAGAAAGTGGGCGTTTTCTGTGGATGCGATCGTAGCGAGATTGTTGGCCCGCTTGCGATTCGGTTACCGAACGCGCGCAACTTGACGTGCATGGTCGGCGCGGGCAATAGCTTCTTGAACGTACTCAGTAGTGTGGGTGCATGGAAGGCGGCATCATCGTGTCCATCGTATATATGTATAACAAAAACAAGATACGTAATTCTAGAGACCCTAGTTTCTTAAGCTGCGCTGAAAATGCGACTGCGCCGAAACTTGGCTTCCTCCGTGCCCTCTGCACGAGCTCATTGTTGTGTTTCGGTTTCGGTTCAGTATTGCACTGTACGAGTGCCATGGGGTGCCGCTCTGGCACCCTGCTTTACCTAGGCGACGTGAATATAAAAGAGGTGTGTGGAGAGTACTCGTTGAGATGCGGACGTTTCTTCTGCTTCGGCGCTTCGCGCCAAACCGCGTGTTCGGGCTGGCTGGCGTCCCCGCCGGTCGCGTTGGTCACCGCCGGTCTTCGCCAGCTGCTGCGCCGGGACTACCAGCCCGCAACACAGCATTCACGTTTCCCGACGTATTGCCAGATGGCGTTCATATCTCACACAGCGCCTCTTCTATCGTCTTTAGACGGACATTTGCAGCGAAGCACGCAGATACGCGGTCAATTTTTTTGACTGAAGGACGTGGCGCCATATGTAACCTTTCTTAAATTGCTTGTCGGGCATTGCGTAGACCTACGAGACCCTAATTAATTATTCAGAAGGACAATGTCAGAATACATAGAGAAATAACGCTGGTTAAACTGGCTCTTTATATGTGCACGGTGCACGTACTTAGGGCTTCATACACAGCACTTAGTCTTGGGACAAACTTTCTTATAGCTGGACGACTTACTGTAACTCTGTCCCGCAATACGGCACATACCAACACTAAATCTTTAGCCATTATTTTTTTAAGTCGAAAGCACAGGATGCCTAATCAAATGTGAAAAATAATAGTCGCCGTGAACACCGGTGATGCTAACAGTCATTATCACGTGAGGACATCATAGATCACCAAAATTTGGGACGCCATACGACGACGTCATCATATGACATCGTCGCTTAGTGACAGGCGGGCCGACCACGGAAGCAGTGCAAAACCAGGTGAGGTGCAAACAACTTGCAATGGCTCTGATCATCGAGGCATTGAAAAACCATGTTAGATGCAGAAACGTTTCGATGCAGGGAGGAGGGGGAGGATCAGTACATCGCCTGAGAAGGAAAAATATAAAAATGGCTTTCGCCTTTCTGTTTTTTTTTGAAGAATGCATAGGGAATGCTGAATGCCCTTGCAATTCATTGAAGTTACTTCTACATGACCAACCAACTCTCCCAATGCTATGTCGGTTATGTATGATACAGCGTTTCATATTATTGGATAGTGGTCCTTAGCTTCTGGCTAAATGTGTCTTAGTTTTGGCTACCCTATGTTAAAGTGACAATGCAACACTTTTCGATGTAACCATCGTATGCGTTCAATAACAGAGTTGAGTGGCTCAAGAATCGACTGCGGCAAAATATTTTAGAATCCGCCAAGTACGAGCGCACTTACGGAGATTTGTCGCAGGCTGTAATTGCTCTCTCTCTTCTGTCGCGCCCACGAGCGCGCTGGAGGCTAAGCAGGGAGACACGCGACGAGGGAAAGTAGCTACGCCACGCGCGCGTCATTACTTTGAGCACTTTTTCTTTTCTTCGAACCCGCGGCTTGCTTTCAGTGTGATCGCGAGCGCGCGCGCTTCGACGTGCCGGCCTCCCGCAGGGGCCGCAGTTGGTATGCAGCTGGCGACGCTCAAATCAGCCAATAGCAATGAAATTTGGGTATACGCTATAATTTGTAGAAACAAGATGGAGCGATTATTAGTCGGTTTTGAAAATTACATGTGAATTCCATTCCGCGTGCTGCGCTATACTGCTTGGCTCGCGCGTCATCAAGAGCTTCGACTAGGCAGCGCTTTCTGACCATCCTGAAAAAGTGTTCCAGGGCTATCATTCTGGGTATTCATGGAAGATGTTGCATTGAACTGTCTAATATTGCCTTACTGTCGGCTATTATTGGCTAGCACATTCTCGTGTTATATTACTGTTGGCTGCCGCTGAATAGCGTTCGCTAACTATCAATTACTCTGAGTTGGTGTTGTCTCATGCTGCTTAGATATCTTCAGTGAAGCCCTCTTAAAGCTAGTGCTATGTACACAATTGTTAATTAAAATTGCGGGGTTTTACTCCCCAAAACCGCAATATGATTTTGAGAAACGCCGCAGTGAATAGCTCCGGAAATTTTGACCGTCTGGCGTTTTTACGTGCACCTGTATCTAAGCACACGGGCCTCTAGCACTCCGCCTCCAACGAAATGCGGCCGCCGTCGCTGGCATTTGATCCCGCGAGCTTCGGATAAGCAGTGAATTACCATAAATACTAGACCACCGCGGCGGGTTACTACACGAATGTTCCCTACAGTCATCTAGTCATATTGTAATAACTATTACTTATGAACTAACAGGACTGGAACATGTAGCGCTGCTCGATCCTCCAGAATTGCGCCAAATTCGCATAACATCCTCTACCACGGAAAGTGGGATCTGCCGAATTTATTCTTTGATAGTCGTGTGAGCGCACCGCAGCATGCACCTAGTCCAGCAAGCGCGGATCGATTTGGTTTAACGGAGCGCTAACGCCTGTGTGGCCCTCGACTAAGGCTCTCCCCAGAAAAATAATTGATATTTGATGCAATTTTTCTGCGGACCATTAGCTACCCTATAATGCCACAGTGTATTCGACGTGGCAGGTAAACTCGCCCTACGCACCCGACTGTTCCAATTGCAAAAGTATAGCAAAACGGAAAGGCGAGCTAGTTGGTACTGATTCATAAATTACGCTTTCAGTAGTTGGTACTGATTCATAAAGTACGCTTTCAGAAAGTAAAGCTTTCAGTTGTGAGTAAGCGCTTGTGGTGTTCACTTTCTTGTCTTGGTCTTTTTTGCGCTACTATTACACCATTACGAATGCACAAGTATGTGACTGCGAGCAAATCTGTGCTCCACAACCACGATCGTTTATCATAACATAGATTTCCGCAGTCCGTGGTATCTGCTGGCATTTTTTCATCATACACATCTAAAATATGTGAATAAAGTATAAATTTTCTTTGAAATAATTCTTGTCGTTACACGACTCTCAGTTAATAATAAAGTATTCAGACGGAAATTGGCATCATACTCTGAGAAGGAACGGTGGCTAAACAGGTTAGTCTTATATGAGGGCGGACATCTATTCGGTTCCATAGGCTGTGCGCTAATACTGTGTCGCAGAGACCATTCAACGGTAATAAACTGGGACGTCATACAGCTCTACCATGGTAGAGAAAAATGGTGCTCAAAATTGTTCGACTATTTGTCTAAACACATAAACTGCGCGCTGCTTGTTAATTTTGCAGGACAGCCACAGGCAAACCCAACAATATCGAAGATGGTTAAATAACATTATCCTTTATACCGCAATATTTTTGAACACGACAGTGTTTTTGCATCAAGGCGTTGGAAAAGTAACGGCTGCATAGAAAAAAACGGCCAGGAAAATTCATAGATCGAATATCGGGCAGCATGAAACGCCCGAAGAAGTTGGCTTTTCCGAAGCGCCAGTGGTGTGATTAGGAGGGCGCTGCGCTGAGCGAATAGAAACTAACACTTGCCAACACATGCTTTCTATCCTGGTTCCTCATCGTCGCGTCCATCGGCCAATGCGCGCGGTCGTCGTTCGCTTCTCCGAGATTCCCCGCTCACTTCGTTAACGTGACGGCTGCAGTGAAACGGGAGAGTCTGCTGTTCGCCGCTAAGCTGGCGATGATCAACAGAGTCAGACTTGGAGAAAAGGAGCCTGACGTCGGCGCTGCGTCGAACGTACCAAGAACCACGCTGAGTACGATATTGAAGAAGAAGACTGACATTAGGGCCTAGGCGCATAATAGACATCCGGCTGCGACGAGTACGCAAAGCTACGTATGACGCCACTGAGACGCTGTTTGCATTGATATCGTAGCTTCTTACGTATAACAAGCCCCTGCTTATAGTCCGTACCCCCAAATACAAACGGAGGAAAAATAAAAACTGGAAAAAAAGCCCGCGTTTTGCCGTGTAACCGCCTTCCTTGCATTATCGTGAACAGTGCGATGAAGCTAAATTGCGTACCAAAATTTGCCCAGAAAATAAGGTGAATTCACTGAAAGTTTTACATCTGATTTTATGATATATCGAACTAATTCGCGTGTGCGTTTTTTTGGCCTTTGTTTGCGAGTTAGACATATGCGGGTTCAACTGTATACACCGCTCAACCACAGTAGAGTACATCTCTTAAGATATAGAGCTATCATGCTGTAAATCGTCAACCTACAATCCCTATATGTACCTCCGCCTCCAGTAAGGCTCCTAGGCACAGAAAAATACATCTCTCCCACAATTAACTTATAGTACTTCGCGTTCTAAACATAACCCACACTTGAATACAGCTCCGCGAATGCAGAGTGCATAGTTACCTAAATCATCTGCCATCACTCACCACTCCCCGACAGAGTAGTGAATACTGTGAATCGATTGTATTCTCTTTTCATTTAACCACACAAGCACAGAGCGCTCAGGTTGATTGAACTGTAAAGAGATGCAGAAACCGATAGTCGCCACAGTGTTGAAAAGACAAACGTGAGATAAAATTCAAGACACTGGGATAACATTCAGAAGCTTCTCGTTGGGAGTTCAGTCCAGGACTTCTAAAGCAATTTTAGGGGCGAAGCTCCTTAAGGCGGCACCCGTTCGTCCCTCGTCGTGGTCGTAGTAGTGAGTAACAAGTCTTACGCTTTGACCTCCAAGGTGGTGCCGGTGGGAGATTTCTCCTGTGCGTTGTTGAACAATAAAAATTTCGCAGCGTGCGCGTTAACTAAAAGCCGAATTCTTCTGTCTCTCATTCCCCATTAGCAGCCATTGGCATGTTCCAGTAGGAAACGTTAGTAGAAGTAGAAGTGTAAGTGTTAGCTAAAAGCCGACTTCTTCTGTCTCTCATTGCCATTAGCAGCCATTGTTTACCTCCAAGGTAGTGCCTGGTGAGATTTCTCCTGTGCGTGATTAAACAATAAAAATTTTGTTCAAAACGCCGTTGATTGATGAAATAAACCAACGAAAGACGCCAGATGTTTTGTAAAAGCAGAACGAAAGAACGCCAGATGTTTTTCTTAAAGTGTAGTAGTTGTATTTAGCCACCTCGCCCGATCGTCAACGGGCGAGGTGGACCGGCAACGGCGCGAGGACCCTGCCGTACAAGAGTTAAATCACACTAAAAGACATACTTTGCGGGCGATACACTCTAGTGAGCTTTCAACTTTTCGTCTTAATGTACATGATAAAGAAATTATTTCTACGAAAAACGCAAGGCACACCTTGAGCAATATGTTTGGTTTTGGGACGCTAAATGGAACCATGAGGCGATGCGAAGCCGGAGCACTTGCACGATCGCGTTCCGTTGGCTTTCGTTGGGCATGCTACCGACCTCGCGTCGTGGAACGCGCGTCCTGTCTTCCCTCTAGCCTTGCCTTTAATTCGCACAGGGCGAGCGGGGAATGCGGTCGCTCTTGGCGCTCTTTCGCTCGGGAGCGGACTTCTTCCTTGCATTTCACCGATCACAAGTGATAATGAAGGGACCACGTAAACCAACAGTACAATAAATGTTTGATGTTTAATATATACACGATGTTTCACACTCTTTATATTATGTACTGGGCGCATTTCACGGAAGAGTTTCACGGTTTACAGATGATTCCCTCCGTAGCTTCGCCCCACTCATCATCATTCACCCCGTAGATATGCTGTGATTTTTTTAAAGGGGCATTTGTTTATTTAGTTCTTCAAGACCTATATATTTATAAGGATTCCGCATATGGGTTCATGATGTTAATAGTGCATTCAAACGACGGAACGAATCCGGATTTGTCGTGGACGCGGACGGCTAATCCGCGGATCCTCCGTCAGCAGCCGCATCCACACGACGGACGGTGTCCTAGCATTAGTGAGCCGGATTACTCTCGACCGCACTCTCTGCGCTCACCTGCGCCCGCTGCCACCAGACCGGTTTGAGAGTATTCAAAAACGGAGGCCGACAGAACGCGAAGGTCGCCAAGCTTTGTCGAGTGTCGAGCAAAATTGCTTTCAGCACCGTAACAAAATGCGTGAATTCGGCATTGACTGTCCTTGCGAAAGTGATAGATGAGCTGCTCTTAGAATATCTTTAGGAACGGCTGCTTTCTTAGCTTCGGTCGGCCTTATGGTTTTTAGCAACTGACCTGACAGGCTGTGTGAAACAAACAGCATACGAGATGACCTTTGACCTATGTTCTTGGTCCTATATGTTTTTGTTTTTTTTTTTATTCACATACCCTAAAGGCCCTTGCCGGGCATTACATAGGGGGGGGGGGGTTACAGTAAACGGGGTGGGGGTGAGGTTACATTTGAATAGAAATACACTTGTTAACACCAGCATAAGCGAGGCAAACAATAATGAACACTATCGCGCACAAAATAATTTACAAGGTTCGACATAGGTCTTAAAAAAATAAATGATAAAAAAATTTTTTCTTGCTTTTTTTATACAATATTAATCGATTTCTTTAACATTTCTACAAACGCGTCGTGGTCTTTTATGGACACAACATCGTGTGGTAGATCATTCCAATGACGTATGGAACGCAACAGTGGCGAGTTATATAAGATAAAAGCGTGTGAATGCGAGCCAGTTGGTAAGAATCCATGGTTAAAAACAGCACGAAGAAGACGCGGACAAGAAAGAACACAGGACTAGCGCTGACTGCCAACTGATGGTTTATTGTTAAAACGAGCAAAATATACACAGATACTGAAAAACTGGGGAAGGGAAACATAAGAGAGCTTCTAGCGGCGCATGCGTCCAGCGGCACATTGTCGTTTAGTCATAGGTGATTAGTTACGGAGATAGCAACACTCCTTGTCGGTTAGATTAATAGACGGCTCGCTTACACATGCTTCATCTTTACATTTCATTGCGAAAGCCTCGTAGACTTCACGTGCTGTCTGGTATGTGCGCAGCACACGGGTCTCCTTAAAACGAGGTTGGCAGCCACACTTTGCACAGCGGCAGCAATCTGGCCATTCACTGTGCAAAATGTGGCTGCCAACCTCGTTTTCATCTGCAAACCATTTTTTAATTATTTTTCTGAAGTTAGCCCTCAATTTACTGCTTCTGTGTACAGAAGCAACAAAAATTGTAAGTTTGATGCGTTTTCCCCGCCACAGTGGTCTAGTGGTTATGGCGCTCGGCTGCTGACCCGAAGGTCGCGGGATCGAATCCCGCCGCGGCGGCTGGATTTTCGATGGAGGAGAAAATGTTTGAGGCCCGTGTACATAGATTTAGATGCACGTTAAAGAACCACAGGTGGTCGAAATTTCCGGAGTCCTCCACTTCGGCGTCTCTCATAATCATCTCGTGGATCTGAGACGTTAAACCACAGATGTTGTTATTATATTATAAGTTTGACGTGTTTGTATTTGGAACTAAGTCGAATCGAAAATCACTCAACATAATGTTCAGTAGAATATTCATGCATACATGAAAGCAAGCATTAATGAATGACATTTGAATACAAGTGCGGCACTACAAATCATGAACAGCACGACCTACTTGATAACCAGTTTCATATCTGCGAATCCCGTCTGCACAATTCTTACCACCTGTGCAATTCTTAGTCGCCGCTCTTCCGGCACAGCAACAAAGCTGGCTACACTGTGGAGAACACTCCGATATGTTCAAGATGAGAGATTTTATCATTAGGTGATATTATCAGGCCCACGACCTCGCTGCCATCTATCAAGCTTCTCACGTGCATGAGCAATCAGTCTTGGACAACACATGCCGAGGAAATAATGCCGATGAACCTCACCCCAAAGTGGTACTTCAGTGGTTACCTGCTCACTGGACTAAGCAAGTGAATGCTAGTCCTCACTATGCCGCCAGAGCATCGCATGACACTACTACAGAGATAATTACTGGTGTCATTACTCCTGTACTACAGGGAGATACTACTGTAATACTCGCCAAAAACCTAAACACGTCCGGCGGGTTTCTTGCCGCTACTACATTGAGGAAGAGATTGTGCAGGCAGAATTGCATTTGTATTTGAGCTGCAGCGCCTCTCCTGCCCGTAGGATATAAAGGCCTGTGCGCTACTCTACACAGAAGTACCGCTGGCGTTCATCAGGACAACGGACTTTTAGGAATCGCTATTAATTGCTCCCATGTGTCTATATATTTCTTTTGGATGTCGGATGATGAATGCGGCCCTTACAACAACAACAACACAAAACAACAAATATTAAAGCTTAAGTCTGACATTCCTCGTCGAATGCGGAAACTGATCGTCGGCGTCGTCAATACGAGTGATGCAAAATATCATTGTCACGTAATGACGTTACCACGACATCACAGACGTCCAATTTTTGTGACGTCACATGAAGGCTTCACATTACACTGTAGCTTGGTCAACGGTGAGCTGAACACGCAGGCAGTGCAAAAATACGTTAGTGCAGAAAGTGCGGGACATGGCGGGGGGATACATCCATGTTTACACTATACAACTGACGCCAGCGCTCCAACTCAAGAGCCGACGTTGCGTCGAAAAAGAATTAACCTGCACGCGTCACTATGTATCCGAATTTCCAGGGTATTGCCACTTTACGCATATGGCCATCCCGTTTACGTAAGTATACTGATGCGAGTTAGTCTTCTCTTGTGATGACTGATATTGCTTACTGTCGGATGGCGGTGCCTGCGTTTAGCTAGAGCCGGCTCGTGTTGAGTACTGTCGGGTTTCTTCGGTAATCCACTTATTCAACGATTATTTATTACATATATACTACTATGACTGCCACATGTAGCCTGTTGCATGCTAGCTGAATGCACCAACTTACGCTATTATTGATAGCTGTATCAACTCGATAGGGACTGCATCTCTTCCCGGTGTAACTGACGTTTACGGCCGAATTCACTCGAGTGCCGAGCTTGCGCCGGTCTACAATCTACCCTCAGGCATCAAGGTGTGCGACGTGTCATCTAAGCGCACATAACCCTCAGAACTTCGCGATTTTCGCAGTTAATAGCCATGAAACCCGTGACACCTTGCTCCAACAGTGAGCCACAGCCACTACCTACCCCACTACTTAGCGTGACATCTATTGAAAGAGTGCGTGAGATCTGCCGGGAATCATTATTCAAACTTTGTAGCATAAAGGATGTGAAGCTTGTGTAATGTTCCTTAACATGACCACACATGGAGTAGCGTGAAGATACAATGCTAAGCAATTATTGATAAGGACATGAAGGTCCCCAGAAAAATAGCGGTAGGTAAACGGGTTGATTTTATTTGCAGGACTTACGTACCTTTGGCTCCATAGACACATGCCTACAGCGGCTTTCACAGCACTCCTTTAGTAGAGATATAATGCTCTTAAACGTTCGTAATTTGTTTTAAACGCACTACCCCGTGGATTAGGGCCAACCTGGGACGACACATTGTTGTTCAATCATGCGGAGTTTTGCGAAATTCCTCGTAGACCCCGTGTATCGAAATACGAACTCACCATTGACCGAAATTGCAGGGGTCTGCTGATTTTATTGGCGCTCCCAGATGGCGCGACAATCTGCTGTACCCCGCCGAATCAGCCATGGTCATGCTCGGGTTTCGGAACGCGGTTTCGGACCTCGTATGATTGAAGAACGGTCATATGGTACTCTGAATCACTCACTTTTTGTTCTAAACTCACAGCTTACTTCTGCCCCATTGTAGAGCAAAACCAGGGTTTCCAGGTGTGGCTACTTTGAGTCAATTTGGCTACTTTTTTAGGCCAGTGGCGGCAGAAAAAAAAACGTCTTCGCTACTTGGCTATTTTTGCCTACTTTCTTGTTCCCTGCATTTCAACCAATAAATGAATATTTCGTGATGTCTAGCCGCTGACGAAAGACAATGCCTGTAAAAACATGGTGGCTAAGGTGTGTTTCCATCTAGCTCCAAAAAATGAATGACGCATTTGCATTCCCAAAAAAGGCTTTTAGATGCATGGATGGGTATCGGGAGAAACTATTGCATGAGTATTATTTGCAGACCAGATATTACCGAACGATAATTTAAATCGTAGTTGGAAATGAAGAGGACAATCGAAAGCGCTCCGCATCGTGGGCACTCCCATAAATCCCAAGGATAGTTTGTGTCATGTCTTAGGATTTGGTACGAACTGTGACTCAGGAACATTAACGGCTCAGACTTTATCATCATGCAAAAGTGATTGGGAAAGTTTATGCACTATATGACTCAATGTCATTTTTTCAGCAACTGCGATCTTGAGCACAGTCATGGCGTACTCATTTTCATTTAAAGCAACAAGGCTGTTACTTCTGATCCTATTAAGAAAAGTTACGCAACGCGTGTGAAGAGAGTATCGCTACGAACTTTTACTATAGTATTCGCAACGCTCTCGTTGCTTCGGTTTGTGCGCTATTTGAGAAATATGATGCGGTACTCAAGTGGTCAGCTTATGATGTATGCGCTATAGCACCAAATGGTAACACAAATATTTGCGTACTCTCTTCTAAAACTGCCTACGTTTTCAACAGCGCAAGGAACTTCGTTGTCCTGCGCCAAATCACCGCTAAATTCAATAATTTATGCTAGAATCTCAGCAATTCCGATTTTGAATACATGCAGTACTTACTTACATGTTCGCTAAAAGGCCTTTGCATTCAGTGATATAAAAATTGTAGTGGATTGGGTCCGCTATACCAGGATATACGTAGCGTGAGCTGAGGTTTAGCTGATTATCCTTAGCTCTCCTGATTGTCCAGGATTAGCTTGATTATCATGCTTATTGCTGCTTGAACGACACACACATGGTATGCGCATTATGTCACACATGTATATTTATTTTTGGCGCAGCGCCATTTCTTTTTGTCACAAAGACGGCTCGGTGGTATGTGTAGTTACACGCTGCCGTCTCTATGGCCCCAACGCCCGCCGCAGCGTTAGACGGCCACTACGCAGCGGAGGCCCACAGCTGGAGGCCCGCCGGGGTCAGCATGTCTGCTGCGGCTATGACGTCACTCCTCTGGAATGGGAAGACCGCAAGCAGCGCGCGGCGGCGGCGGCGGCTCCTGTGCGCCAGCTGTGCACCGTGTGGCGTCACTGCTCCTCGCACATGCGCAGCACGGCTCTCTCGGCCAGTTTAGCAAACGCTACAAAAGAAAACGTCGCCATTGTTTTCACATATGCGTGGCTACTTTTGGCTGCTTTATTGACCATGCCTCAATTTGGCTTCTTTCAGATGCGAAGTATCTTAAGGCGGAGCTCAATCCGGTGGTGGTGTGGGTTGTGACCACCCTTACTGCACATGCGCATACCCTCTCCACACATCTCCTCTCCACTCCCCCTCACCACACCCCCTGTCATCTGCCCTCTCCCCTTCTCCCTCTCCACTCAACCTCTCCCCTCCCCTCTCTACTTCCCCTCTCCCTTCCCCTTTCCACTCTTCCTCTGAAACGTGGGCTAGACATGCCGAAATTCTCTCCTGCGCAACGCCGCGATGAGCTCGAGCGCATGCGCAACCCCTCCCCTTCTCTCTCCTCTCCTACGCTGTCCCTCTCGCGCCCGCCACCGAGTGGCCGTCGCGGTCGCACGCGTTTTTCTAGCTCCTCAGTTTTTCATTTTCTCCTTTTATTTTTTGTTTAATTTTTCATCCACAGTTATGATCCC
This sequence comes from Rhipicephalus sanguineus, assembly GCF_013339695.2. NCBI lineage: Eukaryota > Metazoa > Arthropoda > Arachnida > Ixodida > Ixodidae > Rhipicephalus > Rhipicephalus sanguineus. The sequence continues at coordinate 94,173 of NW_023614615.1, forward strand.
CTTACCCCCTCCTCTATCGTTTGATTTACTTATCTATTCTGCTCTCCCGGGTCCAGCCCTCATTGGGGATTAAGTAGGGCGATGTAGGTCCGCCTAACCTTTTTTTTTTTTTTTTTGATCAGCCTTTTCTTTTATATCATGTTTTTTTATTACGCCCCACCAGCCGATTCCCTCCCTGTCCCTCGACACTCCTTGTGATGGACGACAACTTTCCGCCAAGCTCCCTGTCGGATATCACCATGAGCTGTAGCTCTAGGCGCTCTCGAGCGTTTGAACTTCTTCTTCGGGAGGCAAACAACCTCCTCCGGCAAGATGACGCCAAAAAAATCGCTGTCACCTCGCCGCCGTCCTCGCAAGGTTCGCAAGAGTCTTGCTCAGCCACGCAGGTACAAACGACCCGCCACTGTTGTGCCAGGCTCCACAAACCAGGCGCCCGAACCGCCATCCAGCCCCGGCCCCTTCAACTCCACGGGCGCCGTTCCCTCCACAGTCGAGAAAGACGCTGCTGCCATCTTGGCTCGTCCTCCCTCCCAAGTCGGCCATTTTAACGCCGAGGCAGATTCCAGCGAGCAAGTCACGGTGTATCAGGAGGGTAACGACCGCATTGGCATTCCAGAGGGGAACCAGGAGGGACAATGCCCCTTGTCAAACAAGAACCCTCCCCCTCCCATCGCAGGGGGGAGCGAAGAAATCACTGCCTCATCAGCTTCGTGGAATGAAGCCACACGAGCGCCCACCAGGCCCCTTTCCCCCTTTGCTGACGTCACGGAGGAAGCACAGCTGACTCCAGGGAACCCAGCTCCCGCTCACACGTGCACAGCAAGGTCAGGCGAGCCATTGCCCATTCTTGAGGGAAAGGAGCCCCTGAATGGCGTGCCCTCCTCCCCACTCCCTCGCGCCAGCCGCGTGCTGGGACAGCTGACGGCTGAAGATTTCCCCGCCCTCTCCCCCACTGGAGCCCCGAGCGCTACAGAGCTTTGCGCACCAAGTGTTCCCATCAACACCGGGCGTCGGTCTCAGCGTGCTGAGAAGCCCGCTGCCAGCGACCCACGCCCCCGGCCCCCACGGCACACAAGCCCCGGCACCCAGCTGGAGACGGTACTCTACAGACCGGCTGTGAGGAGAGAAACTTTCCGAACAGCCACACAGGAAGCCATCTCCTCCTGTTTAGCTCCTCTTGAGGGCGTCAGTCGCGTCCGCGTAAATTTCGGTCGCAACGTCGTCGCGGTCGACGTCACCGCCGGAACTCCACTCGACCCCCTGCTCGCTGTGGCTGACATCTGCGGCATTGCTGTGCGCGCGAAGCAGGCGTCGACGAACACCTGCAGCGGCGTCATCTATAACGTCGACCCCGCGCTAGACGAGGATTCCATCCGCGCCAACATCGCGTCACGGTTGCCTGTCCTTCAGTGCTCTCGCTCTGGTCGCCACGTTATTGTGCGCTTCGCCGGCAACAAGGCTCCCCCTGATGTGGAACTTTTCAAACAGCGCCGGCCCGTGCGTGCTCGCCGTCCACGACCAACCCAGTGTGAGCTCTGCGGACGCTATGGGCACACGGACGTAACGTGCACGTCTGAGCGGCGATGTGTGCGTTGTGGCGGACCGCACTCCCTCGGTGAGTGCACCGCGAAGAAGGCGAGGTGCTTCTATTGTGGCGCAGCTCACCCTGCTACCGAGCCCCGCTGCCCTCGTTGGCAGGAAGAGCGGCGCTTGTTGGAAGTGCGCGCCGAATCGTCGCTCCCAATCTCGCGCCGTGAGGCGCTCGCTATCGCGCGTGGACAGAATACAGGAGACCCAGCAACACCCGGCTCTACCACCATGTCCCGTGCCCACCCCCTGGTTTGCGAGAACTTTTCGTACGCGGCGGCCGCTGGTCTTCCGTCTGCAAAGAGCTCACAAACCGCCACAGACAAGAGAAACTCTGTGATCGCTGTGCTCTCGGCAGCGCTGACAGCCGCTATGGATTTTCTCCCTCTCGGCTGCCCCGTTCGCCCGCTCTGTGCTGCAGCGCTGGCCACCCACCTTGCGTTAACAAATGATGGCGAGTGATCGACACGAGTCTAGGCCACGCATACTGCAGTGGAACTGCCGTTCACTGCGTCGCCGACAAGCAGAGCTCGCAGTGATCCTTCCCCTGCGCGACTACGACGTCCTTGCTTTGCAGGAGACGTATGTTCGCGTGGAGGATGTTTCGCTGCCCGGCTACATCGGCTACAGCAGTTCCACGCAGTGTGCGCTCGCTGAGTGCAATAATGCGCCGTGCTGTGACACCGCCCACCCGCCCGGGAAGCCGCGCGCCGGTTTGTACATTCGTGACACACTCGCTCATGCGCTTGTCCCCACAGAACATCTATGCTGTGCGACGAGTGAGTGCGTTGCTGCCACGGTCCGTGTGGACGGCGTGGACACTTCTGTCGCGAGTGTTTATGTGCGCCCAGTCGTCGCGGCCAGCTGCGCGTTTGTGCCGCGCCTTGTCGCCGTGCTTGCGCGTGACCACGTACTGTGTGGAGACTTCAACGCGCACCACGTCAGCTGGGGTTGCCGTACCACGGATGCGCGCGGTAGGGACCTATGCGACGCGATCAGTTCGGTGGGACTCCTCGTACTAAACTCCGGAGAACCCACCTTCATCCGTCGCAGTGCGGCCTCGACAGTGATTGACCTGGCGCTGGTGTCAGAATGCTGCTCCTACGAGTGGAAACGCCACGCTGACACTGCTGGTTCTGATCACTACCCGATCACACTCCTCCCGTGCCACCCCAGCCGTGGTGCTGTTCGTGAATACAGTGTTGTACGGTGGCCACTTTTCCGTGACCTGTGCGCGAGCGTGCAGAGCAGTGATGATTTCTTTTCGCACATCGCGGACTGTGCTGAGCGTGCCACAACGCGCTGTGTTGTTCCCGCCGGCACACCCTGCCCTGACATCAAGCTGCTCAACCTCCGCGCAGTTCGCCAGCGAGCACAGCGGCGGGCGCTGCGCTCCTCGGCCCCCGGCGCATGGACAGAGTACAACCGACTCGACGCTGTGTGCCGGCGGCACGCCCAGCGGCTACGCGACCGCAGCTGGACGGGCGTCTGTTCCTCTCTGAGTGATCCACGAGGACGTCGCCGCGGCTGGCACATCATGCGCGTCCTGATAAACCCGAAAGTGTCGCGCTACCCAGTGCTCGCCATAGCCGTTGCGCAGGGCATCACTGAAAGGGAGCTTGCTGAACTGCTTGCCGCCTCTTTCGCGCCTCCTTCCCCTCCTAGAGCGGGGAGCGCTGGCGGTGTCACGACAAACGCCGCACCCCCGCTCCCTCCCGTGGATCCCATCACCTCAGCTGACATTCGCTCTCTCTGCAAGGAGGACTTCTCCCTCTACGAACTGGAACGGGTTCTCCTCAGAAAGCGCAAGCGCAGCGCCCCTGGAGCGGACAAAATCACTCATCAGCTGTTGAGAAACCTGGATGCCTCCCAGCGCCCACTCTTGTTGGATGCATTCAACAGAGTTTTCTCCAGTGCTGTCCTTCCGGTAGAATGGCGTTCCGCGACTGTGATTCCTGTCCTCAAACAAGGCAAACCGCCGCGATCGGTGACGTCATACAGGCCCATCTCTCTCACTTCTGTGGCGGGCAAAACTATGGAGGAGATGGCTCTTTACCGGCTACAGTGGATCGCGGAGGTGCGCAACGCTTTCCCACCAGAGCAGTGTGGATTCCGGCCACATCGCGCGACCATCGACTGCATTGCTGCAGTCGTGAGCACCCTCGAGCAGGCCCTTCACGATGGAGAAATGGCCATCCTACTCCTCCTTGACATAAAGTCGGCATTCGACTCGCTCCCCCACTCGTCTATCATCAGTGCTGTGCGCGCGCTAGGTGTTGAGGGCAAACTCTTGAACTACGTTCAGGCCTTCCTCACTGACCGAACGTTTACTGTGCGCGTGGGCGGGGCGACAAGTGCGCCGCGATCTGTCAGCTGTGGCGTCCCACAAGGCAGCGTCCTCAGCCCGTTTTTGTTTAATCTGGTGCTCGCGCCGCTCGTCAAGTGCCTACCAGAAACGGCTGTGTTCCCTGTTCGCGCAGTGGTGTACGCTGATGACGTCGCATTGTATGTGCGTGGTCCGACCCGAAAGTGCTCGGTGGTGCGCGCTTGCATGCAGGAGGCCCTCCAATGTGTGGCCGCCTTCGTGAGAAACATCGGACTCGCGATCTCGGCGCCGAAAACCGAGGCCCTCGTCGTCCACCCTCGTGCTGAAGCCCGACGACGTCTTCCGTGCCTTCAGCTGGATGGTGCACCAATTGTTTGGAGTAGCAACGTCCGCTACCTCGGCCTGACGATAGACAATCGCCTCCGATGGTTCCCGGCGGTGCGACGTGTACGACAGACGACGCGTCGCGTGGAATCGGCCGTGCGCCAACTACTCGCAGGCGGCAACGGCTGCCCCGCTGCCTTCGCCTGCACCATCTACGAGGCGATGGCTCTGTCTGCCATCCACTACGCACTGCCGATCTGCAAACTCCAGGCGCCACAGTGGCGACTGATTGACCAGGACCACCGCCGAGTCATCCGCATGTGTCACGGAATGCCTCGTGGCTCTCGTGTGTCCGAGACCCTCGCGGAGGCTCGTGCGTGTCCTGCGTCGCTCACGGCGGACCTGCGCGCATTGTGCCACTTGCAGCGTCTCCACCGAGCGCCTGATGCAGGTCCCCTCCTCTCGCGGTTACGTGCTGTGCCAAACTCACGTGTCGGCCAACTTATCGACGTGTACGACGGTGTTGTGGCTGACGACCCCGCACGCCTTTCGCGCTGGCCACCCCCTCATCGTCGAGTGCCCCTTCGAGTGAACTTGCACCTGCCGGGCATTCGATCCAAACGCCACACCCCCATCAGTGCCATTGCTCAGGAGGCCGCGGCGCGGATGTATGAGGACCTGGCCGGGAGGACGCAGGTGTTCACCGATGGGTCCGTCCTGCAGGATCGCTCAGCCGCGGCCGCCTGCATAGCCCCTCAGCTCAGCTCGGAACGACAGTGCCGCTTGCGATACTGTGCATCCTCAACAACAGCTGAGCTAGTCGGGCTCCAGCTGGCTGCAGACCTCCTGCGCAATTCGCCGGCCGTCACGAGCGCAGCAATCTTCTGCGACTCGAAACCTGCACTCCGCCAGCTCGCGAGGGAGGAACGAGGCCCCCTTCTTGCTCAGCGTGCCGCTCTCAGCCTGCTGGCCCTCCAGGAACGAGGCTGTGATGTGGTCCTTCAGTGGCTCCCTTCACACGTCGGCATCGCGGGCAACGAGGCTGCAGACGAACTCGCAAAACGAGCACACTCCGCCGAGACTTCGCTGACGGATTACGCCAGCTCGTTCGACTCGGCACGCAACAACCTTCGCCGGGAGCTGGTGCGCGAGCATCCTGACGCACGGGTCGCCTCCGGACACCCCTCTCCTCCCATCCCAGCCACTGGTTTCACTCGCCGCGAGCGCGCGCTTCTTCTTGCCCTGAGGACCGGTTCTGTGTGGCCCGCGGAACGCAGGCATCGTCTTCGCGGCGCCGCTGCACCGAACTGCACCGATTGCGGCGCGATCGAAACCCTGTGCCACCTATTGTTTGACTGTCCGTCTCTCAACACTGCGCGGAAGCGGCTCGCCATGAAGTACCGCCTCGTCGGACTGCCGTGTGCGACCCTACAGGACTTACTCCATCCCACCGGCCACGTACACCGTCGCCGATCAGCCCTTGCGGCCCTACTAGCTTTTCTCGAGGATGCCGGCCTAGTCGAACGAATTTTCTAGCCGCTCACCACGGTGACTCGGACGCCCGTTCTCCTGCCCCCCCCCCACCCCCTCAC